>NW_008236769.1:2775989-2781155 GCF_000691975.1 Corvus brachyrhynchos
GCGGGCAGCGCGGGGACGCGATGCTGCTTCTCTGAGTTAATTTGGGGTCTCGTCCCCTCTCCTTTGGGCAGCAAGTCTGGCAACTTGGCATGGGGCGGGGAGGGGGGAGCTGCCTGCCCGCTTGCGAGGGGTGAACGCACCCGTGTAGTCGTGGGCAAATGTGTGTGTGTGTGTGTGTCTATGGGGACAGTAAGCAAACGCTTAAAGCCTGGGATCTCGGGCTAAGAAGCGTTCAGGGCTTCTCGTATCCCGCCCTAAGATGCCTGCTCTGACCTAACTGGTACTTTTGCCTTTGCTGATATGACTTGGGGCTGGGTATGAACCTCCAGGGTATACCTTCTCTAGTTACCACCTCCCAGGAGATAATTTTGGTTAGTCCCCCTTACACCTCCCTGCTGTGGTCTCCATTGTACCTCTCTGGTGCCTAAGTGACAACTGTTTGATGGAGACTCGCTTCTTCTGGTAAGCCAGAAGTGCCTTTCTTTTCTCCGTATCTCAAATTGCAGTTGCGCTTTCACCTGAGAAAGGCTACAGGATAACTTGCATTTTAGGGAGAAGAAAAGCATGCTTTGTTATCCTCCACAGTGATTGTGACTCCTGGAGTGTTAAGAGTTTTTTCCCAGTTATTTAAAAATGAAGCTTCTTGGCTGCAGTGTGTGTAAGAGGATGTTGCTGAGAAAGGTGTTCAGCTCAAGCCAGCTGGGTAAGCAGAGGATGGTTGGACAGTTAATGAAAAACTTTGCAAAACAGGCAGTCAAAACCAGGGGAAACTTCTTTTCTTAGAAAAGATGTTTCTTGCTGTGCAGCTAGATTTCTCATAAACTGTGATGCCAGTGTCGAATAGTAGTCTTACCAACAAGTTGTTTGAAAGACACAGTGCAATCCCCCCCATTTGCTTGATTTCTAATGTTTCAGAATAAATCTTTTGCTTCCTAGAAGAGGTTCACAGCCATGTGTTCTCTATTGGATTCTACATGGTTTTTTCTCTTTTCCTAATGTCCTAGCTTTTTTAATGTTTTAGGATGTATAGCCTTCCACATAGGATACCAGATCATTTGTGTTGGGGATAGGGAACTCTTGTATTTGACTGTGCTATCAGCTCAACTGTAAATCCATCTTTGCAGTTTATTAAAGTTTGGGAAAAAAATGTGGAGTCATGATTATCCAACAAGGGACACGGCCACCAAAGTGGTGGTGTGATACTTCTCACTACTTTTCAGATCCAACGCCCCCCAAGTTATAATTTAGGCTTTTCCCTCTACATACCACTCTCAGCCTTCCAGCTCTGAGGTCCGAAAGTCAAATTGTTTTTCCATAACACGCTCTCAGCCTTCCAGCTCTAGTCCGTTAGAGGTCCGAAAGTCAAATTGTTTTTCCATAACACATACATCATCAGTGACAAACACTGAGCAGGCTCTTGGCTACCTGTGCAACCACCACGCAGGACTGTTCAGGCTAAAAAAACATGAGGTTGTGATTTTGACACAGTGGATTTGCACGGCTCCTGTTGAGGAATTATTTGGTTTATGGATCACTAATGTAGGTATTGAAGCATAAAGAGGGTTTAAAGCTTAAAGTTTTTTCTTACAGGTATAGTTCGCAGTAACAGGAAAGTGTCTATAGAAAAATTCGGGAAATATGATCTGAATCCATACCATGCAAGTAATATGAAATACCCAGATGATATTTTTATGGAAATTGTCTTCAATTGAGCCCTATATTAGATGTGTTTTCTGTTTTGGTTCTCTTGATATGCATGCCTAGTAGCTTTTAAAAATTAATGACAGCTTTAATTCACTTTAAGCTTGTAATGGTGAGAAGAAGTAAGATACACTTTTGCACTCCCTTAGACTACGAAGCAAAATCTGACTGAAACATGACTTACTGTAGGCAAAATGTTTCTCAAAAATAAGTTTTTATGCCAGAAAAAGAATGTGGAAAGATAAAAATGACAGAGCTAAAAAGAAATACCTCCTTTCTTTTGGAGAATGACACACAATACTCAACATATCTCATCACCAATGTGATGTGATGTGATGTGAAGCTAACTAGTGTCTAGCTTCACTCCTCTGGGCTTTCTCCTTATGTGAGAGGGCCCATTTATTTTTATCTTCCCACAATTTTGGCCCTTTTTCGTCTAAACTTTCCTTTCCACTTTTCTAGCTGTCTCCCTTCAGGCTCTTAAACGTTCAACTCATTTTCAGGGCCATCAGCATTTCTGAGTGTACCTGTCTGTTGGATTTTTAACAAGGAAGGTGGATTTTTTTCTCATTAATTCTCTTCAAATAGAATCATAGCTTCAAACATTGGTTATTTTTAAATGGTAATGCCTGCAGAAGAGTTGTTACAGGGATTTGATGTTAGTGCATGAGAGTCAGAAAATGAAACCAACAAAAGTGTGACTCTTCCTCAATTTCATTTTTCCAAGTGAAATAAAGCCCAAATAACGCACAGGCAGCTTGAATGATGAAAACTATTAATGACAAAGGCAACATTTTGTACGTTTTAACAGGTAGTGGCTGCCTTAAGATGATCATCTCCTTACATTTAATCTTGCACCTTGCAGGGCATCTTCTGATTCAAGGGCATTCAAATTAATGTCAATTAACACCACTGAGAGCTCTTGAAGTAACAGAATGTGTCCTCTGTGGAATACTGAGCCATTGTAACAATGAACTGTTTCATCCCTCTGCCTCATGAAATTGTCTTAATCAATGTTTTATCTATCAGAAAGCTGCATTTCTTCTAGTCATAGCCAAAACTCATCTGCTACTGGGTAAAGGCATGCAGTGTCATGGCAAAATGAGAAGAGCAGAGGGAGATTATCAGTAAAAGTTTGTATGGGTAAGAACAAGTTTAATCACAAAGTGTCCTGTGGGTTCAATATCTAGGACAAACTTAAGCTGTTGGGAATACTGATATGAATAAGACATTACCACAGCAACTGGTTGCTTTGCTTTAGGGTGTGATGAATTCAGAATGGGGATTGTGCTGACCAGTATGACCAGGCTTACTCAAAAAATGGAAATATTTACAAAAGCCATGGTGTCATTCATGGCAAGTGTTGAAGGTTTTTGCTTCTTAGACAAGGCAGTCACAAATTCATGTTAGGAAAGAGGCAGTAATTTCTACATTGTGGGCAGAAGGACCACAATGGACCAAATAGTATTATTAAGCAGTGTTTATCCAACTTTAAGTTTACTTAGAGTTAAAATATTCTCTGCCATACCTCTGAGAGATCCTTGTGCACTAGTGCTCACTTTTGCTTTTAATGAATGACTTGCTCTTGTTGCTTGGGGCATTCTTAGAAGACAAAGGAAATAGTGCTAAAAGGACAAAAAATTACATATTGAATAAGTTGAAAATAGGAATTTAGGAAAAAGGATGCTAGGGAAAAAGTAAGAAAGTGATAAAAAATATACTGGGAAACAATTACAGGAAAAAAAACAAGAGGTGGGAGGAGGGAAAGGAGGAAACAGATTTTGTATCTCACGCGTTGAGATAAAATTTATTATGTGTTAGTGGTATGTATTGGACCAATTTCTTTATATCTCAGTTGGGATTCATCTGACACGATGAAAAGCAGGTAGTGACTTTCCAAGTGATTTGCACCAATATTCATATCAGCGTGAAAGCTTTGATTTGTGTCAGTCAGGAGTCAGCGTCACTATATTTAATAATGATCTGTTGTCTCCAGACACTCTTCATCATTGGACACTTTTAAGATTCAGATGGACAGGGTGCTGGGCCATCTTGTCTAGACTATGCTTAGAAGTGCTGCTTCCACATGCAATCAATGCTTTTTCTGTGAAATCTGCAAATACACAAGGGAAGGAATAAATTAAATGGACTCATGATCTAATAAAGGATGTATATGTATAATGGACATGCAAGGAGATAAAAATATTTTAAGTGTAAAATATACGTTCTACTCTTGCAGGGTGGAGGAAATAACTGATGCTTGAGAGAACTGACTGCAACATAAGCCTCTGTATAAAATTTGAGTTCTGCCTCTATCTCCGGTTCCTCTGTTCAATGAGTGTAAAGAAGTAATTATATGCAAAATTCTGTTACAGAATTTGACATGAATGCTGAAAATACCCTGGCTTTCCATCAATATAAATTTTACATCATGTAAATACCAATTTTCACAAAATACAGATTTCTTATTCGTTATTCTGTCTTTCAAGGTTACTACCTATGGTCGGAGAGTTGATATATAAATAACTGAACATCTGGAAAGGTTTCAGGTATACTTGGCTTAGAGAACTTATGCTTACCAGGTGGTTTTAGACATTTTAAAACATATGGAGGCAGACAGATATGGTATCTAGCAGTAAGTGTAGCCATCAAAGGAGTAGCTGGTGTGTGTCATGGAAATCTTTTACAGTGTATCAGATAAGCACTTAGGACTTCTGCTTTGGGTTGGAGCTGAATATTTGATCTGTGCAGCATTCAGCTGTAATCTATCCCATCTCAGGCTCTCAGTTTGCCATTGTGATTTATTCGGAATCTTTGGCACTTGAAAAAGAAAGTATCTAAAAATACAATGCCTGATTGCTTCACTATTTCCTTTCCGGCCAGGCTGTCCTACTATCTTCTCCCCATCCCCCTCCTCAATTCTGCTTGTCCTCTCTTTATTTCAGGTACCAAAATAGACTGTATATGAACTCTTCCTTGCCAAACAAGTGCTGGCCATTTATTGTTTCCTATAGCAGAGGCCATTACTCCTACTTGAGATGAGAGAGAAAACATTAGCAAATGTTCGTGGGCTTGGAAGTAAAGGAGCCAAATCCGTATTTCAGTAGTTGTAGTTGATATAGCGTTAGGATTCCCTTCGTTAGCACACACTTCATTTAATAGTCTTGGGCCTATTCTGGGACATAAGGAGTGCAGATACCAACCCTTCATTACTTGGAGCACAGTGTGGCAGTGCAGGTGGAGGTGGTTAATGGGATGGTTTATCTCAATAATGTTGGGCCTGAACTGTAATGTATGGCTGCATCAAAAGTAAATGGACAACACTTTGACATAGACAGTTTTTTTGATAGTAATTCTCCTTTCAGAATCCAGGTTACTCTGCTAAAGGCTTTGCTTTCCATTGCTTTGATGGCTAAGTAGTATTTGGCCTGGATTTCCCACTGAGTACACCAGGTAGAATGTGGA
>NW_008236769.1:2781171-2812168 GCF_000691975.1 Corvus brachyrhynchos
GTAAGCAAAAGTGTATGAAATGTATGTGTTTTGGAGCCTATAGAACTATGGAAAGCATGGAATCCAATTATTCTGTGATGTTCTTAATTATTAGTTTGTAATTGTATTACAGGAGTCATCATATCAGATCATATAGATTATTGGTTTGTTTTTTTTTTTTCTCATCATTTTTCATTCTCACACTCTACAGGAGAGATAATTTCTGTGTTATCACCTTCATGCAAGCATCAGCGGAGGAGGTTGGGCTCTAGATTTACTTCTATGAATTTGGGAGATCTGTAGACAGCTATAAACTGGCAGCAGTTTAAAATATATGGTTGGGTTGAAAATATATTGAATCCATTCGCCTCTAAGAATAAACCCAAACACAGAATAAAAGCTGTAGATCTGAGCTCATACTGTGTTTTATTTCTGGCAGCCCAGCAGAGACTTAATATGGTATTAAAAGGAGCTCTGTCAGAGGTCTGAAAATAAATATAGTGTTTCTCTTTTATATTCTTTTTCACCTATAAAAGAAATTTCTTTAGAGATATACTTTATAGTTGTGATCCCCTCTTGTATGTTTATAATTTATACTGCAGCAAAACAAACAGTGGTATGAAAGTCATAGATGCTTTTGTGTCCACTGGAGAAATTAACTACAGGTGGAAGGCATGATAATAGCGAATTTTAAAATAAAAATGTTTTGCCCTGTTAATAAAAATGGTGCATTTAAATGTTTGGGTTTTACTATAGGAGATAATATCTTTGTTTTTCTACCAGGTGTTTTTCACCAGATAATGCATAATCCTCGAGCACAGTTAAATGCCTAGCACTACACAGCACATATACCCATATGCCACAAAGTGGCTAAGTGGTGACAGCATAAAAAGAATTATTCCAACTTAAAGGCTTTGAATGTCCTAAGACACAGACTTCAAGGTGGTTGCTCTATTTCATGCAGTCAGTAGGAAAGGGTTTGCTATTTTAATGACAGGGAAAAAGCCCCCCAACTTTACTGATAAAGTTTACTTGTTTTCACAATTTTCAGTTAGCTCTCAGTATCTCCAGAGCGATATATTATGAATATTGTTGTAGTTATTAGGATTTAGTAGAGAAAATCTTATTCTTAGTTTTTGAATCAAGCTTTTGTTAAGAATCCAGAAGAAACATTTAGGATTTATTAGAAAGGTAAACAGTAGCCATTAAGTGTGATGATGGTCTGGTTCTTCACAGTAGGAATGACCAGAACAGTGTATCATCACAGTAAGTAATTTGATTATTGTGACTATTCCTAAACCCTTTGATACCAGTGGGAATAACTGCAATGAATAAGGGTTTTTAGAATTAAATGTAGTTATTTGATTTAGAAATTTTAATATTACAGTGCATGTTATAATAAAAACACATTGAAAAACAACTTTGTGCCAAAAGAGAAACATTATATAAAGAAAAGATTTATCCAAAAAACTTGCAGTAAGTTGAAAAAGAGAAAAAAAGTTGGTTAGTTGGTTTTTTTTTTAAATTTTAACTTGCATACATGATGCAACTTGATGATCTTTTGAAAGTCAAATTATATAATATCTGTCAGATACAAGCACTATTGCACCTGAACATTGATGTTTGGAAATTTATAATATGTAGAGATAATAACATTTTCAGAATACCTGGACCAGTACTACTAGAATGCCTTCTTTTTTTTTTTTTCGTGCATGTTGCAGCTCTTAGTTTCAAAGAACACTCGAGAAAGATTGACCTTTTTTAAGATGCTTTGGCACACTCTAAAACAAAAAATGTTGCACCAACCACTCCTTGGCATTTTGCAGCAGCGGGTGCTCCCTCCCTGTCTGGGAACTGGGATGGATCAGGGAAAGCCCCTGCACACACTCACAGCTAGCACAGTTGCTGGCAGGAGCATCCCTGTCTGTGTGCATGTGGTTTCCCAGTGCAGAGAGTTGGTGGGAGAATGAAAAGTACACTGTGGGATTACAGTCCCTACCTGAGTGGTTAAAAGAAAGGAGAGGACAAAGATCAAGAAATGCCTTTTATGTGTGTCGCTTCAGTGGTATCTGAGCAAGTGGACTCTGGGATCTGGATCTGCTATTCTGTTACCTTTAGACAGAGATAATTGAATCCTGTTTATTTTAAAATAAGTAGGAGAAAAATCCTAAAGAATAGTCCATTGAAGCAACGTAACAGATGTATATCAAGGATATGCAACCATAGATTCGTGTTTTGCTTCATTGTGTTCTGGTAGCAGTATGATAGGTGTTTCCTCTGATCACCATAGGTTTTGACAGTGTAGCTGGTTTTAACCAGGGGATACCCAGATGTCCTTAATCATTCTGACTATTGACTTATATTCCAATGCTCAGTAAGTGAATTGTACACTGCATATCTTATGATTCACTCTTTCTATTCCGTGTATTATTTTTCATGTTGATTTATAGACATTTGAAGTTATCGTATTTTCTGATGTGACATTATAAAGAGTATCACGTGTTGTAATGCTATCACTAAAGAAAGATAAACCTAGACTGTTCAGGGTATTGTGTGCTGGCAGCGTTCACCTGCTGAAACAAGTACACATTGAAGTTTGTTGTCATTGTTAAAAAGGTGCTGTAATTGACATATACATGCTCTTAGGTGCTGCCCTGATTTCTGCACAGCCAGTCTACCAAATCCAAGATGTCTAAGAAAAAAAATAAATAAACACAGTAGTTATGCAAGTTGTGAGGAAGTGCAGTATGATTAAAATACAGAGATTTTCATGCTATTGTTTCAGTAACTAGGTCTACTTTATATATTGCATCATTCTTTGATTTTTGTGGTGGTGATGAAGTGTGGTTTCCCAGTTCCTTTTTTTTTTTTGGAATATGCCACATTGTGTATTATCTTCCCAGCCTGCCTTCCAGAACTCGGTAAATGAGAGAAGTGCCTCTGTGTCTAGGCTCTATCTACTCACTATGTTGTTTGCTTCAAAGATGTTGCTTCCAGCCTTCTCTGCCTGGTAGATGGAAAAGAGGAGGTCAAATAGCAGGATGAGTTTGGTAGACAGGTTAGGTTAGACAGGTGATAGGTGTTGCCCTTTCTGCCTTCTTTGATATGATGATGACAACAAACCTCTTTGCAGGAGATTGACACCTCCAACTCTCTCATGCAATGACTCCTGCTTCTGCCTATTTGTCACTTGGAAGCACATGTGAATCCCTCAGCTAAATGAGCACTTTCTGACCTTTTTTGCATAATCTTTTTCCTCAGAGGGATGTTATTTTTGGTTTACATGCTTCTTTCTTGGTTGGTTGATTGTCACTCAAAGGAGAGGAGGGTAGGTGATGCATCTGGTGGAGCCAGTAGTCTCTAATGCATGTTTTATAAAACAGAATTCTGACAGACTGGAGGAAAAAAAGCAAGTGGAGGTTAAAGTGAGGAGGAAACAGACATGACTGAGGGTATAGTGGCATAGTTCTTTACATGGCACACCTGCTGTCAAGTTTCTCCCCGTACATTAAATCTTTACTAAAAATATGAACTAGCAGGACTTAAAATTAGACAGACTTATATACCTTGCTTAATTGCTTAACTTGCAGGGTTGAACAATCTTTAGACATTATTTTGACTCATGAAAATATTTGTGTCAGTGACACCTTTTGTTTGTATTCAGCTAATTTTCCTATGCTTAAATAGAATAAAGCAATTCTGTTTCAATATAGACTTACAAAGATCTCCTCCTGTATCTAAAGTCTTTGAGCCACCCCAAACTTCTTGAGAATCAGTAACTTTTTTTGATCCTGAAGAGATGGGAGGTGTTCAGCTAAAATCCCACGTTGTACTAAAAAAACCAAGTCTCTACTAATAATTTAGCTGTTTTACTTTGCCAGAGTTCAAAAGTGACTGCCTATACTTAGAAATGCAAAAGTAAGAATATTTTGACCTGTTTAGATAGTAAAACTATGTAAAAGGTGTCAGTAAATTTCTAATGACTTATTAAGTAGTGTTTTATCAGCAGTCACTTTTATCAACAGCACTTAAATTACTACTAGGCTGATAATCTGTTAGGGTTTTTTCAATTAAGGAATTCAGAAGAAAGTAGGCACCTTTTTTGGTTTATTTTTCTTTTCCTTTCAAGAGCCTAAAGCATTAATAGTGTGTTTTCATGTAAGCCTCTTCACAAAAGAATATGTACAGAAATGCTGTCAGTTAAGTGAGTAATTTCTCCATGAAAATGAACAAGAAAAAGTTGATGACATTATCAAACCACTATTTGGAAAGTGGCAACTCACAGTGCTGACTGTGGAGATGGTATACTTTCCATTCTGCAGGTGTAATGTCAGAATAAATGAGTATGCAAAAGTGAACACACAGTTCATTAGACAGTTTCTTGTTGCAATAACACACAATATTTTATGTTCCGAGAAGGATGTGTATTGATTAAATGCACCTTGCACTTAAGCAATTAATACAGATCTTCTGGATCCATTAGTGCCTGTTTCATTATGATTGGAAACCTGATCTTGCAGCAACTGCAGTACAGTGCAGTGTTTGCAACTGAGGATCATCCTGTTATACTTAAGGAAGACACTTGCTGTGCCTTTGAACAGTGTCTTTAGTCAAGTGTTTGAACAGTTGACTTTAGTCCTTCAAATTCTGAAACCTCTTACAGAGAAGGGAAGAAGCAAAGCTTTTGTCTCTTCCTGCATAGTCCATAATTTCGTAAGCCAAAACTGGAGCTGTAAAGGATACCCAAATATACTGACAGTACACCTTCTAACGCTAATGTAATCTTATCATGCTAATATAATGTGAAAGAATGTGAGAATATGAGAAGCAAATAGAGATATCAAAAGAGAGCCCGTTTACCTAGTCAAAATAATAGAGAGTATTTCTAATTCAAATCACCAAAACTGCTGCTTTTAAGAGTCAGTTAATTATTTGCTTTCTGGGAAACAAAACTTCCTCAAGGAATGCTGAGATTTTTGTGTAATATCTTCCTTTGAAAACTTGTATTATAAGAAAAAAATCCCACCACTGAAAAAGTTGTGAATTTTTTGGCTGAGGACAAAATAAATAGACATATACTCAGTCAATTTTACATGTTTATATTTGTCTCTGGATGCTAGGCAGACAGTGACTAACCAGGCTGACTGCATACAACTGTGTGTAATATATACTGCCTGCTCAGGGCAAAAGCCTGATACAAAATCCAGCTCAAAAATTCTATTACATTGGATTTCATTTATACTTTTGAGATAAAAGCAATAAAAACCCATGGAATCACAGAAAAATATTTTGGAAAAGGAGTTGAGAAATCTTCCTATTTGTCCTGATTCCCCAAGGTAGGATCAAAAATTCATATGGTGGTTCAGATGGCTTTTTGCTTAAGGTACTTAAAATTCACCACTACTGGATGCTTTATGACATTGCTGGTTAATCTATTCTAGAATTTATCTTTCCTGATACAATCTGTTTCCTAGTCCTAAAGTTGTAAATCTTCTTAAATGTAAAGCTTGGTACTCAAAATGGATGAAATACATAGCCAAGATTTTATAGCACTGAATAGGACAAAATCCTTCTTTGGTATGTCTTAGATTTTTGTCTTGTTTATAGTTTCAAGTCTGAACTGCTGTCCCTTCCACAGCAGCCTTCCACCATCCTCAACTTGTGATTTAACATGTTCAGCAGTGACAGACTTCCCAGATACACAGTTGTCACCTAAATAGTTTTTGTCCATTCTGTTTTAACAAGATGGAGAATTTCTCTGGAAATTTACTTGATGTCTTCTAAATTATCCTTTACAAATGATAGCTAGTTTTTGAGTGTTGCTTTTTATCTTCTAACTTGCAAACTTGTTGGAAGCTTAGTGACTACAGTGCTCAAAATCGGAAAACTAAAAGTAGGGTAAAGATTTCAACTTATCTGTCTGTCACAAAGGAGAGATTAGAGTTTACCCTGTTGATGGTAATTCTTCCCATGCTACAAGAGCTCTGTAGAAGTTACTGCTTCCATGGAGATGAGATCAGCTACTCCCAGTTCGTGTTGGGAGTAAGTTACGCCCTTGCAGTGCACAACTCTTTGTATGAATCAGCTCTCAAGAATTTGGGATGAGGCAGGAATCATTGTCGTGCAAGAAATAACAACCATGAGCTTTCCCTTATCACTATGGGAAGCTTGATGGAAGACTGCATGGATTCTCAAGGGCCTCCAGAATTTGTCTCTTTTATGATGTGAACAAATATTCCAAACAAATGAAGAAGCACAGCTTTAACTTGCACTGCTTTCCAGCTATTTATTGCATTTGGATCTTCAGAAAGAAAACTTTGTCAGTGACCCTTTTATGAACTCTATCTTTTCTAAGAATATTTTATCTCTTGAGCATTTGATATGTAGCATGAACTTCTTATTTCTCTCTTCCATAAATAAAAACTGAAGACAGTTACTTTAAACAATTTTTTAACATGAAAAGTCAATGTCACAGGCAATAGCAAAGCTTTTGAAGTTTCAAGCACTTCTTATTCAGATTATTTTTATCAGTGCTGTACCATCTCACACTTGATAAGATGTGCCTCTGCTTTTATGAGTGTCTTTACTAAATGCTATTATAATGATAAAATAGGTTGTGCTCATTCTTCTCTCATTTTTCAAGGCTGGTGTGTCTAGGAGGCTTTAATCAAGAAGATGTCATATATTTTAACTTTTATACCAGCTTAAGCTTTTCTAGTTATAATTTTTGGTGTGCATACTCCAAAAGTATTTAACTTTTGCCCACTGCCTGATTAAAACCACCATTAGAATGGCACTTGCATGCAAATGACCATAGAGGATTTATTATCTGTCTTTCCCAAATTCATTTTTATAGTCTGATAGTTTAGGGATATGGTTCTTTAAGCCTGTAGCTCCAGGAGACTTCTGTGATAGCTGGTCTGTGGATGTTAATAAATTAAACAGTGTGTTTGACTTCAGTTGTGAGATGTGATAAAGCTGTATTAACGAGCCCAGGCAGAGGCTTTTATCAGGCAGTCCTCTGGAGGCAGGGAGCTGGTGCTCTGGCTTTATACCAATCAGCATTCCTTGCTTTGGCTTTGCTGGGAAAATGTTACACTTGATTTTTATATGAATATATAACATCATTTTCTTTTCTTTATACTTTGTCAACTTAGTGTTTTGATCGACAGTTACTTTGTTAACATCCATCACAACTAATCTATTTTATGCATTGTATGTCTTCATCTTCACATCATTTATTCTCCCTCTGAATTTTATTTTAAATGTTCTGCAAGTATATCATTCTAGCACTGCCCTTTTCCTTCAGAACAATTTTGTTAGACAGTTGACCTTAGCTGGAAATAAAGAGTGCAGTGAGTTCTATTTGTTGTGTCTGTTTCTGTATAACTTTTTATTAGTCTACTCATTGGTCCTTTATGAAACTATTAAGCCTGTAATAATGTACCTTTGATAGTACTGTGATGGAAAGAACAACATTCTTTTTGGATGATAGGATCACAGTGCTTTTTTGATCAGAATTGTCTTAAATTGTCTGAATTGCCTTAAATTACTGGACACTTTGTGAAGTCTTGAAGAATAATTTGTAAGTGATAGAGAAATGAAATTGAGAAGTCTTGTGGGAAAAATTGTTACTTTGTCATTCTAGGCATTTGGGCCATGACTAAATATGGGAAACAGTAGCTCGGAACAACAGGGAGAAACTGTTTGAGTAATAATGAATAAAAATTATTACAGAGTTCCACTTCAGACTAATTCTAGAATTCTAGTTCAATTGACTAAATGCCTGCTAATATTTGTAGTTCATTGTGAGCTTCTGGAACACATCTTCCCACTTAGTTTCACCTAAAATAATCTGTGTATTCCAAGAGCATTCCATGATGAGAACCATTAGGTGACTTCTGAAAGTACGTTCCTGATCTGAATGGAAAAGCTAATAGGTCCACATGTCAGACAGAACTCTGGGAGCTTTCCCATTCTTTGGGGTCCAGAAGTTGTGTGAGCTTGTTTGCACATTTCCATCTCTGGCAGAATTCAAATACGATCCTTTCTATCTCAGGGAATTAATGGAGACATACTTAGGGATCATGCTAATATTTTAGGGATGTTTTTTTCAAGATTAGGCCTACTTATTTTAGGATTTACTATATTAATACCCCCAAAATTGTGTCTTTCTAGGACCAAATTTTCTGTCAGAGATTTTCTTAACATCTAATCACCATCATCAAGCATACACATCATTATGCCGAAGCTGCTTCTCATTTTCTGATAGCTGCTATCACTTGCCTGATTGACAATTTGCAATTAATTCTTATTGTGTGTATTCAGGCTGCTTGTTTGGTTGTGACTGGAACAGCACGTGTGCAGAACGTATTACAGAACTGCCATCAGCGAGATGCCTTCTTCAATAGGAAAATGTATAACTGTGTCAAAAATAAACATCAGAGATTTTAAAAGCAGAATACATGTGTGCTGGAGTTTCAGTGCTGGTCTTGGTAAATACAGTGTCTTAGATTGGCTCTTTGCAGACAGTTCTGCAACATGATGCAACACACCCTGGTAACTTCTTGTAATTTCTGTTTCAGGATGCAATTGCTTGTCCAGAGAGAATATAAAAGATCAGTAAAAACTGAGAAAGAAAATTAGGTCAATACCACTGTAAAGAGTATAACGCTGCATGAAGGTTGGCTATTTTTCTAAATTACATTAGTTTGTTATGACACTGGATTTGAAACTTTTAAAATAGTGCGCAAAAATACAACTTGTTGAATGTTTCAAAACTGCTTTAAAGTACTTTTAGAGTTTGAACATATGCATTGGGGGGGGTTTTCCTTGCACACCCTGGCTTTGAAGTCTAATACTAGCACTGTTTGCCATAGAAATAGCCACAAAGCCAAATTAACTTAATTTTATATTTGCCATATTTTTGTGCTGAATAACTACACCTCACAATTTCTTTCTATGTTAAGGAATCAAATTTAAATTCAGAGTGATTATACTTCTTCTAAAGATTGCTAAATTGCTTCTGAATGAAATAATTTCAAAGATAATGTCACTACCAGATTTATTCTTAGTTCATGTGAGTGCTTTCTCAGCCTACTGTGAAAAATGTTTTGAAATCTCAAATACATGAAGACTTATCTCCCATATTCAGTTAACTTGCGAAAAATCACACAGGTTTATTTTCCCCAGAATTGTATATGGGAAAGGCTTTCCATAATGGAAGGTAAAGATAGAAATTTTTAATGGTAATTTCTTGAAGCTTGAAAGTTGTTGAAAGTTTCCATTCAGCACTGGTGAGGCCACACCAGGAGGGAGTCCTGTGTCCAGTTCTGGGCTCACCAGTACCAAGGAGACATGGACATGCTGGAGAGAATCCACCAAAGGTCCACAGAGGTGATGAATGGACTGGAACATCTGTCTATGAGGAAAGGCCTGGGATTGTTTGGCCTGGAGAAAAGAAGACTTAGGGAAAACGTCATCAATGTAAATTAATACCTGAAGGGAGGGAGCAAAGAGGGTGAAGTCAGACTCTTTTCAGTGGTGCCCAGTGACAAGAGCAGAGGCAATGGGCACAAGCTGAAACACAGGGGGTTTTCTGAACAAAGGAGTGTGGGTGTGACTGAACACTGGGCACAAGTTACCCATGGACATTGTGGAATCTCCCTCCTTGGAGATATTCTAAAGCCATCTTCAGATGGTTCTGGGCAAACCTGCTTTAGGTGGCCCTGCTTGAATAGGGAAGGTGAAACCAGATGACCTCTGAAGGCACCTCCCACCTCAACTATTGTATGATGCTGGGACTGAAGTGGACAACACTTTTTTAAAGTGTACCTTAATTGTAAATAAATTTCTTGGGATGCTTGTGGGATTTCCTTTGTATTTTTTGTCTTTGCTTATATTTCACTGCTCAGTTTTGTATATAGAAATTATTTTAGGGATGATTCTTACTGAAGAGAAGAGAAAACTTGTTGAATATTTTTAAGCAAATGTCAGGGAAGACTGCAGTTGCATATTAAATTGAAAGGGTGTTTCTGCAGTGTAAGGTGCACTTAACCAGTAATTCATGGGTTGGAAGTTATGTTCAGAGTTCAGATGGTCAGAGTTAAGTAACTCAGTTCTCAGAGCACTGCATAGACACACCAAAACTCCCAGTTTTCTTTAATATGTACTCCAAGATGTAAGCACTCAAGTATTACGTATTATTGCCGTGATCTTTCTGAAACTAATTTTTGAGGATGAGCTGTTGTGTCAGTATAATTTTCTGTTAAAAATCTTGCTAATTTTGTATGCTTTAAAATAGGATCTGCTCCTTTTGCCATTTCTTTAGAGCTTTAGATCTGTCTGTTCAACCTTGTTAGTCATCTGTTTTTGTGAAGAGCCTTCAGAGGCCTAAGTGAGCATTAATGGCTGGAAATTTGAGCCATTAGTGTGAAAATGTTAGATCTGCATGTAGATCATGAAAGGAATCAAAAATAATTGAATTTACTGTTTCATTGTATTGGTGTGTATGGTACTTGACACTGTTTTACATCTATAGTATCCCTAAAAGAACTGTGCAGAAAAATAAAAATACTAGTGTGGGGTAAAATAAAGATACTGGGTTTTGCAGAATTTTTCCAAGCCTAAGTCTGGGATATGTACTAAGCTGTCATCTTTTCTCAGGGAAAACATAAACTGGGTTAGGGGTTCTGGAGTTCTTTCACATTTTTCACCTTAAGTGGTTCTGAAAGTTCCTTATGTGTTATAGCCCACAGCAGCCTCGTCTAGATATTACATAATGACCCACTTAAGAAATGCAGTCAGAGCAGATGCTGTAAGACTGTGCATTAACTCATATAGAGAAAATGTCTCCAGTGGAGTCAAAGAATTTTGCAGTTATTTGCTGAACACAGGGTGCTGCTCAGCTGAGCTCAGGTCAATATTAGCCTCTTTTATAAAGAGAAATATTTGGTGATTGTCTCATAGTATAAACTAGAACATTTTACTCTTCATCTTTATTTGAAAATATAGGAGATTTTCACCTAACATGAAGTTTTGTCCTTAGTGCTAGGTGGGATACTGATATCACAATTATGGTTGGTTTTTTGTTTTGTTTTATTTTGTTGGTTTTTTTTTTTTATGCTGATGGAAGAGTAAAACTTTATTTCTTAAACTTTATGACTAAAAACTATTGTGTTAATGAAAAACACATTAAAGTACTTGAGGCAAAAGCATGAACTGAAATGTTTGTGCTTTTCAGGACTCTTCCTGTTAAACAAGAATGGTCTTACACAGTACTTGTTCATTCTTAAAACACAGTGTCAACTTAACCTGCTTTACAAGCATTTCTTACATGGCCAAAATTAAGCAAAAAAAGCTGCAACACAGACAGACAAAACCCCAACCTTTTAAAACTTTAAAATTTTGATTATCAGATTATATTTTGTGTTGAAGGCACACATAGGAAAATTATCTATTAGGTTTTGAAAACTCATGGGAGTTTAAAAGAAGTTTAACACTGAGATAGTTCTGACGGGCACATTAGCTCTCTAACAGTTCTGAGGGCAGGACAAACTTTAATGAATGTCTTCAGGCCTACATGTCTTATACAAAAGACTCCAGTGGGACATTTCATCAAAGTACCTTTCTGTGCTGAAAATATAATCTATTAGAACTTGTCAGTACTCTACCAGTTATTTTAGTAGAGAGAAGGTATCTATTCAGTCAGTTCAATCAACAATTTACTTATTAAACTCCCCCATATTTTTCCAAGTGAATATAAAAAAAATCCTTAATTTTCAAAAATGAAAATTAGAATTTCCATATAATGAAACATATAAACCACCAAATAGTATAAGAATTAAAACCACATAAAGAACTTTCAGGAAATACTGCAACTACTATGCTTGAGCTTTTTAGTACATGCCCTCTACCTATATTATATCTGCTCTTCTGATACTACCTTTTGGCTAAAAAAGTTGGACTAAATTGACCACCATAAGTATCCATGTGTTTGGTTTGCTTTTTTTTTTTTAGATATGAATTAAACTCAAAATGCTTCCTCTTTTTCACTGGTTTTTTTTTTTTTTTTTTTTTTTTTTTTTGGACGTAAGAGCTGTGTAACTATGTTATGAATGTTCATACCCTTGCACACTAGGAAAGCAAATTGGCATTTACTGACCAAGCTTCCTGTAGATAACAGACTGTCAGAAAACAGCTTCTCCCCAAGCTGGCAAGCCCCAGGTTCTTGGAATGTGCTGTATTATGCAGCAGAGAGCTCTGTGGTGCTGCTTGATGAAGTCTCAAGGAATGTATGGCCCAGGATGGAGAAAGTGGTGTTAGCCTTTTGTAGGGAGTAATGCAATTGCCTGGGACAGGTGTCATATTCAAACTCACAAAGTCATAAGTGCAGAGCACAGTGTAGGTGAAATTACAAACCGAAGCTGAGTAAAATTACTTGTTTCTGCAAAGCTCTACTGACTGCCACAAAATGGTAGAGTGGAGTTCTGGAACTCCTTTGCTATTAACACCTTTATTTGATGATGTCATCCATGGAAGAGATAAGTCATAAGATATGACTGAACTTATTCTTGAAAATTCAAGATATTAAAGATATTTTTGGTCAGGGGAGAGCCTTGCTCAGCTTCTTCAAGCTCCATGACACGATCATCACTGCTGAAGTGTGTAATCCATGCTCTAGACTGCAAGAAAAAGGTGTTCAGAAGAGCCTGGTTATATTACTTTGCTACCTTTTATCAAGTTAATGTAGAACCCCTTCAAGACCATGGCTTCTGCATTCACTAAGTAAGATGACTGTTAATAGTAGCTTAGGGCACCCTGGGGATACACGGAACCTTAATTAAAGCTAGTGCTAAGTGCTGCATGTAGGCATCCCTCTAGAAACTGAAATCACTTAGGTTCAGTTATAAAGCTCTGAAATTAGTAAACTGACAGTGAATATAAGCAGAGAATTAGCGAAGTAATTTATTCTTTTTACATTGTTTCTTCTGTCTTGCAACCAAGTAACCTTTTCAGGTTGGGACACAGACGGCGCTGAAAGTTGCTAGCATACTTTTTTTTTTTTTTAAACATCCTGTTTATTAAAGTTGAAGCTAATGAGACTGTAATTACTTTAATGTGGATGATAGCAGGCTTAGATACTGTCCTGTGATTAATCTAGGAAAGGATTCTCATAACTAGTAATAGGGGAAGCACTTATATTTTAAATTGTTTTTACTGAAGAGCCTCTTCTTGTGGTTTTATGTGATTATTTTATAAAAGCTCTTTTATCTTTTGAGTACTATAAACACTTGCTTAAAGCACATTTGGTACTTTAAAATTCTGAAACAATGGATAATTTTCATGTTTCTCCTTTCTCTACATTTAAATATGTCTGAAGATACATTGCATCAGGCAGTATTAGATCTGTATTCAAACAGAAATTAGAAAAAAAAAAATGAATTGGGGAGAAGAAAAATAGGCAGAGATCCTGTCTATCTTCCCATTTTTGCCACTGTTTTTTGATCACAAGTGGTTATCATGACTAGGTATCTTTATGACTTAGTCTTTCAAATGTATGATGCAGCCCTTTATTTACGCTGCACTTGTAACTCCCTTTAACATGAAAGGAGAAACCACACAGCAAGAGGATAGGCTTGATGCTGCTTAGTCCATGCATAACGGGTATTAAAACTAGGTTGGCTGTTGCCTGGCTGCCTGGTTTATGCTTCTGTTCAATCAGAAGACCTTTCTTTCCATAGTTTAGGACCAAAGTTTAGTTTTCTATAAGTAATAAAGACTGCAGTGTAGCACGTTTGATGGAATAACCTAGGTGCTTTGCTGTTCTATTCAAATTATAATTCAACCTTCAACAAAACGAATCAAATATTGATGTTAGGTCCTCCCCTTACAGATTGTCTATTCACAGAGTTCTTATGGATTCCTATAAGAATTCTTCACCCTTGAGGACTTGCAAACATAGACATACTAAAGCTGTTTGCAATTTAGCAAACTCTAAAGAAGTAATTTAGGTTGACTCATGTTCAATGGCTTTAACTTCCCTTGATGATTAATTCAATTTTTGGAGACATTTTTCTTCCTATTCTTAATGTCAGTAATTTACTTAAACAGCAAAAAGAAAAGGAAAAAAAATCTGTAGGCATTGGAAGGGAGAGTAGTATTCTGAATCCTTTGCTTCTCTCTGTGGAAATCTTCAAGTATAATTGCTCTTTTTTGCTGACATCAAACTTCAAGGGTTCTGCAGAGAATAGCAGTTGTTCTAAAATACAGTTGTACTGTTCAAAGTGCACTACAGGGTCCTAAATTCTCCTGTGAGTTGTCCCTCTATAAAGAGAAGATTGAGACTAAATTCTGAGATTATTAGCTATTTTGTAAGTGAATTTCAAATAAAATAAAGATTGTCCTGACAAGAGCAACAAAAGTGTTTTTATGTTTTGTTTTGTGATTGAGACATGCAGCAGCACTTCATACAAATATGTAGGGTTTTGGTAAAGGCGGCGTACAGTGAAATGTTCTTTGCCATGTATATTAGAGGTTTTCAGACTGGATAATGATAATAGAAGGAAGAAATAAAGCTTTTTACTAGTCAAATCACAGCTTTATGACAAGTTTACTTAACTCTAGTCTTATCTAGTTATTTTTAATTTAATGAAAAAAACCTTTCACTTACTTTCTTATTTTGCCTCTTATGAAGTGCTTGTGACAATTTGAAAACCATCCACTCACAACAGATGGTTTTATCTTACTAGGCCCATTATTATTTTTATAGTCATGACAGGTTCAGTCTTCTGCATAAAGTAATTGGGGTTTCTTTAACAACTTTTGAAGATAGAAAATTACCACTAATATCAATCTCTCATTTCTACACTACTGCTATCCTTTGGCCTGCTTTTTTTGAAGGCCCAGAAGAATATTGAATATGTACTTTACATGAAGAACTATTCTGAAATTTCATAGAAGTAAGAGAAGGCCATAATTGACATAATTTTCTGATTAAACTGCAATACACTGTTTTGGCTCAAATACTAAAATAATCTGATGTTTTTCCTTTGCTTGCATGCTTTTTGGACACAACAAAGCAAAAATATTCTGCCCAGTTCATACAGATCACTGACAAAAACCACAGTTTAGGAGAACTATAAATGTGTTAACAGAGCCCTGACAATGTAGAATTTTTTTTTAAGTGATGCTAATTATACTAATAAGAAGATCACTGTTCACAGTAATCAGAATTCTGTTCACAGAGTTCATCAGAGCCTTTCTTTCCATCAAGCAGATGGTTTAAAATTTGTACAAAATTTAGGGTTGGGAGCCTGTGGGGAGAAGCTATAAACTGCACCATACTGGGCCAAAAGCTTTAGCTTAATTAGTTCCAGGGGCTGTGAGCCCCTCAGGGACCCTGGTGACTTATACAGCAATCACCCATCCTGTGCTCATGCTGCTGCATGTAGGCACCTGCTTCTTGCTCTCCTCTCCCATTACCAAGCCTCATGCCAAGCTGAGGAGGGGACTGTTCCAAAGCATTTTTACCTCAGCTTGGATCCTCCTCAGATGACCAAGAATATTTGCAGTGCTTGGTTTCATACCACTGAGAGCACTGCTACCCACCCTAGTCTTGCAATTTGTAGAAAAAGTGATTACATTGTTATCATTAGTGCCTACCTGTTCTGGCTTTCATTGGATGGATGCTTTGAGGAAGCAAAAATGCTGAATTCAAAAGAAGTTTCTTCTACAATTTTTTAGCCATGTGATAAGTAGGTAGTACTGGACTTCTTACAAAAAGACTGAAATAACCCCAGCGTTGGATTTTTAAGTAATTTCTTTGCATTATGTGGCTTTGCAACGATCTGGGCTGTTCCTGGACATGCCTGCTTAGAAAAGTCTAAAAAACCTGATAATGTCTTTTAGTATTGACTTTTGAAGAACACCAGTGGTTACTGATTTACCTTCCTTTCAGTAGATGAAAATGCCTTCTCAAACAGCTTGGAAATCTATAAATGGAGATTTTAGTGGATTTGGGGACCTTGGAAATTTATTTAATCCTTTTGCATAATTTTATCCTGCTTATTATTTTAAATATCAAGTGCATTTATGAACAAAGTTGAGGATTGGTTAAAAATGGTAACACGTAATTTTCATGTATAAAAAATCTGCTGTTACACATTTTGTGGCTGTTAAATTTAGCAGAACTGCTGACATCAAGAGATGCAATTCTTGTGCATTTATACCTTTTTTTTTCCAATGTATTTTTAGTCAACCCAGAACTTAAAATGAACAAATAAAGATTTTGGTAATTTTACTATCAAAATATTAAAGTTTTCAAAGACTCTCTAATAATCCAGGGAGTTAACAAGTAATAATACTAGTAAATGGGTATAAAGTTACTGCACAAATATTGCTCTATTTTAATTCTATGAAGTATTGATCAAAAATGAGTAGCAAATTAGATTTGAAACCCAAAATGTAATGTTTTTAAATGGAGCAAGTACTTGTATTCAGAACTGTATCCTGTTTCTTCGAGATAGTTAAAATAGTAAGAAGTAGGCATAGAAAAAATGCAAATGTTGGATATTTTTTCAACATTATTTGATTTCTTTCCCCAATAAAATTGGAAAAAACATTCTTGAATACATACATATTTTAATCAATACATGGGATAAAGAAATGTATTATTTCCTATTTCCTGTGCAAGTAAAATTAAAACTCTCTGTATTTTACTACAGAAATGGTTGTTTCATTTTGTGATGTGTGTAGAATAAAATACCCTTGTCCTTTTACATGCAAATGTGGGAAAAGAAAGGAAAAAATACCGTCTAGATGAAGAAGAACAAAAGCTACATATTTTCTTAGAAAAGATGGGAGACATGTCTAGTCTTATGCCATGCAAACAAAAGAAGAAACAGTTATTCTAAGCTCTGAGAGGAAAGACATTTAGTTTCCAGAACTCCCTTAGAACCAGAGATCTGATTCTTAAAACTATTTAAAGACTGTGGGAGAACTGCCACAGGTGGTTTCTGAGAAACCAGCAAAGTTACGTCAGATAACAAACGAAGAGACTGCTGTGCTTCGGTTTGTTGCTTAGTTCTTGGATTTCCTGTTATCTGGCTGTATCAATGTCCTGGATTGTTTTAAAGCATTAGATTACTATATTTCTTCTATCTTCTTATTTTGAGGCTTACTGCTGTAGTAATTTGAGCGCAAATGAAGCAAGAGTAGCCATCCAGTGCACAGTATATGAATAGCTTTTAATAATGTGCACTGCTGGAGATTATATAAATGATATTTCTTTGAACTTTAATTTCTTCCTTTTATAAGTATTCTAATGTTCTGCAGCATTAAACCTACCTCTCTCACTTTATCAGTTAGTTAAAAGGAAAGATTTTTATGTGCCAACATCAGGCAGCTCACACAAAGTTAACTGAAATGCTAATTAGGGTTCAGAAATTTTCTGTGCTCAGAGCTGATTATACCCAAAGTCAAAAAGTGTCCCCCTGCTTGGTTCCTACCTTTTCAGGTTTTCTAGTTACCTTAAAACTGCAGTTCCTCAAGCATTCAATATATAAAGTCAATCCACTTTCAAATTACGCTGCTTTTTAAAGATGTGTTGCGGAATGATGAAGAAAATGTTCAATCTCCCTCTCACTTTGCCTCGGGTCACATTTAGAAAAGTGTTTCTTCTGTCATCTGTGGGGATTAAGCCTTTGCTGAGTCCTGGAATCGAGGTTTTTTTCCTGCATAAAGATATTTTATTGATTCAAAGTCATTATAACCCCTGAACAGTGAAGGTGTGGAAGTATTTGCCATGACACCCTGGAGCAGAGGAACAGCTGTAAAATGCAGAGGGTGGAGAGGATTAATTTGGGTCTGTTTCTGGGATGATCTTACACTTTCCAGAAGATGATTAATGTTCTTTACATACTATTGTAGAATTTACTTCCCCTCCAAAACCAAACCAAACCAAACCAAAGAAGAGCTCAAAACCGACACTTGGTGATGGAGTTTAATAGACACTAAGAATTAGAAGTCTTAACAGGAGTATAACACTTGAATTCAATATCCTCCAAAAGCAGTTGTAATAAAAGTTATGTCTTTCTGTCATAATCGTTACAGATCTTGCAGGTTGTCAGATTTGATAATAGCAGAAAAACTGATACCTTTTTCCATTAATTGAAGTAATAATTCTGTAATATTTTGCTGTTAGTCCATAATGTGATTAAATAGTTTCCTGATATATTTTGTTTAATACTATCTACTTTAATTTTTTTTTTTTTTATATGAGTGCAATAGAATAACTTTGCATTTAACTGGGTTGCAAAACAGACTCTGTATTCACAGCTATACTTCCAGAATGCTAGTATCATCTGCTTTATATATTGCATCTGAGGGATACTTCAACTTCAGTACTAGCCAGCATGTATTTTAAATGGCTCAGATGTTAAAACTACCTTGTAATATAATAAACTCAATTCCGAATAATTATTGTAGTGTAATTACTTTAATCTAAAGCTTTGCAAGAATGTTTTCTATTTTCAAATTCCAGTAATCAGCTACATCCGCTACGGCAACTGATGAACTGTAATGCTTATCTGCAGATGTTTAATTTCTACTTATACCTCCCTTAAATCTTGGTTGCACTGGGATGAAACTTTACAGGTCTTAATGCAGGGGAGAAATGTTCAGCCTTCGTCACAAAGCATGGAGAGGAACTTTTTCTTACTAGTAAAAAGAAAACTTTGCAATGCAATTAAGATAAAAGTTGAGACTTGTCTAAAAAAAATGTCCCTTTAGTTATGAATATTTGAGTTTCACTGTGAAAACAGGTCAAGGTTAGGTTGAGCTACACTTTTTATATGTGCAGAAAAGGTTTGGTTCTGAATGGTCTCATTGACAACAGTGCATACGAGACCCAGCTCTTCAGCAGAGAACCTTCCAGTGCTCTGCTTAAAAGTCTCCAGCTAGAAGCCCCACAACTTTGAGGAAAGAACCAAGTGTTCTTATTGTTAATAGAGTCTTGTAGACTCCCCTCCAACCACATCGGCAGCCTTGAACTGAGACTGGTTTGTTTCTACCTTTGAGAACTCAGCTATACCTGGAATAAACCATCTTTGCAAGCAAGGCAAAAGTATGACAGCAATGGCAGTTATTTAGGAGATAGGAATATATTTGTTGATTTCTTCCCACACCAGTGACAGTTCCTTAACTGTCCCCTGGAAGGTTGCATGGTTCTTAATGTATTCATTGTTAGAAGAAAAAAGCCCAAACAAACCAGTGAATAATATTTGGATGGCAATTATTTTCCTATTTTTGAGCTGCTTAGGCAGGAGGTACTTTTACTCATTGGTAATTATGCTCTGTAAATTGTCCAAAAGTTTTGAGAAATATTTCTTGCGACCAATTATTGTACTGACATTCCTCTTTATTCAGTCTCTCACTCAGGTGCCTAGATTCTTGCATTAAGTAACCTCAAAATTAATTTTTAGATTTTATAAGAAGTGTAAAAATGGCAAAGCTGTGGCTTTGGGGTTGACATCTTTTACCACAAGGCCTCTTCTGGGGGTGATAAAATTAGAAGGTAGAAGATTATTACTTTTTCCTCATATTTTGGAGGGTTTATTATCAGACTTCTTTCTCTTGATTTTTTAAAATTTATAAATTTGCTCATCATTTGTAGTATATGTGCAGAATGTGCACTCAATATATTCTTTTCAAAGTTTCTTGACTCCTTTTTGCAATGGTAATGACTTGTTTTTCCATATTCCAAGTGGTGCGGATAATTAACTTGCAGTAAATAGGATCAAATTTTGAGGACTTGCTTGTGGAAATCAATAGACACCTAGGAGATTGTGTAACCTCTCTATTTTTGCTGCCTCATTTGCCCTGCTTCTTCCATCACTGCTTTTTTCAGATGAGGATATGATTTTGTGGTTATCTCAGAAGTAAGGCTTCAGACTGTATTAGGCATTTCCCAAGACTCAGAGAAACAATACTATTCTTAAAACAAAAACCATCTGGGTGGCATTTTTCGCACATCTCATAAAGTTAATGTCTTGTGAATATTTACATAACATTCTATCATGAACTAGTCTAGTGTTTTCTTAGGGAGTTTTGTTTCCTCACTCCCCCAGTTCTAGGGATTATCACCAGCTGAATATTTGGCACATTGATCTTTTAACTGATTATTTTAAATCTCTTTCTTTCTGTTAAGAAAAGCTCACAAATATATAATTCATTACATTGTATAGGCTTAGAACTTAGTAAAGTAATGATTCTCTGAAAACTTTGACCATTACTGTTTGTATATGTGATTTCTGCCTTGCAACAAATGGTAGAGAAACCTCTTGTACAGATGCTGTCTGCAGCTATCTTATCTAAGGCAGTACTTTTGTTTTATCCATGTTTACTGTTGTTTTCATTTCTCATACTTCAGAAGATGGATGTATGAGGCACAAAAGATAATCACACAGTATTGCGACACAAAAGTGAATCTATTGTCTATTTGCTGAACTGCATGGATGTACATCTTTTGAACTGCCATCAGAAGCATTTCTTATCGTTCAAGTTTATTTTCTCTTCAATTATTTAATATTTGATTGATGAAAAATCACATTAATGGTTAAACTGAAATACTGTTTCATATGCTCTCAAAGGACTTCCACTCTTGAATCAAATTACTGGAGAGGGTTTAGAGAACATAGAAGATGAGGTAAGAAACTGAAATCAATACAGCTTAAAATTTATCATCTGAGTTTTGATGTTTCTGACTCCTGAGTATCATTTTAAGACTGTGATCTTGTTAAAGCTGGGCCAAAGCAGTGCTCCTTCACTTGCTAGATTATGGCTGAAAAATGCATAAAGAAGCAGATATTAATGAGAGAAGGCGCTGGTCTGGAACTTGAGCCGTCTAGGTCAAATTCCCATCTTTGCTGCATGCTGCCTCAGGCAAATCATTCACTCTCACTGGGATTCCATTCCCCATCTGTCAAATGGAGAAAATCAAGGCAACCTTATGCCTGGCCTCCATGTTGCCTATTTTTATTGTTGTTCACAGGAAAAAGAAATATTTCTTAATATGTGTTTGTATAGTACCTAATATACTGAAGCCATTAGGTACTTCCATAATACAGTAAGGGATGACAGCCTCTAGGCAGGAGCATTTTGAATGTGCATTCTGTGAAATGGATATGCAATCCACTTCAGACCAGTTGTAAAATAGTACAGAACTTTTTCCTTGCCTTTTTGGCAGATTATATATTTTATTTTTAGGTTACGGTGTTGTGGTTGCTGTAAAGAATTAGTACTGTCAGTATTTACCACCCTGAGGTGTTATTGTCGGAGCTCCCCCATCCTGCCTAACCTCTCCACTCACAAACACCCTTACAGTAGGGCATTATAAGTAGCCAGAGTGCATCAACTATTGATAGGTAATGGCTTTTTAATGGCTCCCATTGCACTGATAGAAATATAACTTTCAATTTTATGGCTCTTTTGCATTTCATGATCCCACAGTGCCTATGAATGTTAGGACTTGATAGAGATTGAGTGGATATAACAAAACACATTCAAGCCGCCTAACTCTAGGCACTTAATCAGGTTGAAAATGTATCTAGAACAGGACAGTTCAGGGCACAACATGCAGGAATTCTGGATTGCCCTCTGTTCTGGCATGTCTCTGTAGGACTGTACTTTGAATTGAGGGAATTTACCCACTCAGTTCAATGAGGAAAGTTGAGTGCTAAAAGTCAGATGACTTCTCTAGTCTGTACTTCTCTCTAGTACAGCAATTTTTAGGTTTTTTATCTTATTCAGGTGAGTATGTTTTCCAACATAAAAACTTTGCTACTGCTATGAAAAACTACAATTTATAAATATCTGCAGATGACCTGGGGTATGTAATGATGTTTTCAGCTTAACAGTTTTTATATGAAAACACTCTCTGAAAGTCTTCTGACATGATCTTTTAATACATAGTTGTTAATACAATAAGTTCTGGTTTCAGAAAAATTAGTATCTGGAAAGAAATAATTTGTCATGGTGTAAAAACCTGTGTGCACTCAAATTTTAATGTATCACTTAAAATGAAGATGAGAACATAAATTATTTTGACAGGAATTCAGCAAGGTTGGAGATTATTCAGTAGTACAAGTGTTTCTTCTTTTTTGATTAATTTGGCCATTTTGAATTAGTAGACAGTAGCATGTATTAGTGTGGTAAGGTGAAAATTAATGTGCTACCTCTTGAAGATGGACTGTGTTACAATGTTTTTTATCCTGTGCTGGAAGTTCAGACACCATAAAATCTTGCTTTCTGGAATCATTATACAGATTTGAAGTAACAACCTGTCCCTTTGGATGTGTGATGGTTATTTGAAGAGGTCCTCATGAAGTGCTGCAATATAGATTTCATGAATTGTCAAAGGAATATAGAAAAGTCATGCACAGTCACCTAAATTAGAATTTTTTTTTATAATGACCCAGTTATTGTAGTAAATGGTAAGTAAAACTTAACTATCCCAAGTAATCAGAACTTTGTAGGACGCTTAGCCATCCTAATGCAGTACAGAATGAGGTCTGTGAGAAGTATCCGGATGCTAAGTCACCCTTTCATCCTTTTGCAAAGTGTTAATTTCTCAAAATATGTGCTGAACCAATAGTATTTATTTTCTTGTATGATAAGCAATGATAGAAGAAGAGTTTGGGGTGTTGTGGGACAACTGTCATATTACTTACATAGACTGGTAGTGTTGCCACTTATCAATATTTTAACATGGGGAAATTAAAAAATAAATTTGATAATTCCACATGTCCTGAATCTGTAGCTCTCATTTTCATTGTTATTGCATCAAAAATTGAATTCTCAATTTAAAAAGAAAGGTATGGTATGGAAAATCCTAATGCAACAACATTTCTTCTCCTTTCCCCTTCCTTCTCAGTCTTCTTCGTTCTGTACTCATTTCAATCTCCATCCCTCATTACAGAATCACAGTCGGGAGTTTTTTTAAGTTTCATCTTCCTTTTTATATTGAAGCAGTTTTTGTGTTTTTGTTTAATTCATGCAGATATATACACGTCACTTCATTGTACTGCAGTATGCAGCAGAACCACCACGGCCTGTTGGTGTCAGTGTGTGGCATCACTCTGCTGGTGATTCCTGTCACGAACATACACACTGAGAGCTGCTGTGGTGACCCTGTCAGGAGCATGGCGCACACCTTGTAAGACCTGCATATTATCCTGATTGTTTGGGTCTTTTTTATTATTACCAACGCACATAATTAGCATTTTTCTTTGCTTGCTGTTGTCACTCCAGTCTGGCAATATTTTTAACTTAGTTAATTTGATACAGTTTTCTGATCTCCAGTATGGGACAATAATTGTGCTTAACCAACTCTGCATAGCTTGCTCAACCCTGCAGTTAAAATTTGCTCAGTCTTCATTGCAAACGATAAATTAGCATTGTTTTGCTTGACCATTATAGGGTATATGACAGAAGTGGCCATACCAATGTGTGAGAATCACAGTATTTCACCTGGTGGATGCCAGGTACTCAGTACTGCCAGAAATGAATGAAATATAAAGAGAAGTCATAATGAAAAAGAAGGCAAGAAAATCAGCATATCAGAAGCAATGCTTGAAAGAAAAAAGTCAAATAAGTGGTATGAATGAGTATTTCTCATAAATTTGACTTGATTTTTACAATCTGAAAAGCTGGGTACTGGAGAATAACCTGTATTATAGTTCTCTATATATTAATTGTCAGCATGTAGTATACATCCTCATTTTCTATAAAGTATTTAATAATTTTTCTTTTACAGAAACTCAATATGTGTATATTTTTTGAAAAAGAATATTAATTTCTCCCTGACTCTGTTCCCCCTTTTTCTCTTCTATTTTAGTCCCTTTTGGAGATAACACATCCAATTACAAGATGGGGACAATGACAAAGCTAAAAGCTTTTGAGTTTAGCAGCAAAGTCTGCCTATGCCAGGCACACATCAATTTACATGACAGTGGAAGGTCAAAAATTTCATTATTATTTGAACTGCTTATGGCTTCCTTCCTAACCAATAACTTCAAGTGCTGAACTGTAGGTCCTAGAAAATCATCTGATCTATGAGATGATTTATTAATTTGAACAACTTGATATTGCCTAAAGCTATGAAAATAGGGATATGCTAAAGAACATTATTGTAATTATTCCATTAGGAATTCCTTCAATTATTCATGTGTTTTAATCACTTGGGCATTTAACATAGTGCTAAATTATAATCATCTGATTACATACAGATTTGTGAGGAGCTTTGACAATCTTCTATGCTGAAGGACAACATAGGCAAATGCAGACAAATGATTGCATCTGGAATTAACCGATTAATCTTGACTTCACCTGCTAGAATTTAGGTGGTGTTAGAAGCATTGTTGTAACCTCTGGAATTTGCCAGAAAATTTGATAGAATTGCTACAGAGCTGTGTTCTATATTCCTGGTTTTACACTTGTATTTCCAGCTTTTTTATGATGACGAAGGTTACCTTGCAAACAACCTGTGAAACGAGGGGAGAACAACATAGTGCTCTTTCCTTTAATCTGCAAAAAGTGGCATTTTTTAAAATCCAGAGATGATCACAGTAATCTTCTAATCTGACCTGTTTCAGGCAGAGGTCTTTTCACAGGAATTGGATCATGATTTAAGTTTTAGATATGATTATTATTTTTAACAAAATGAATCAATAAAGGGATCTCCATGCATATTTAATTACTTTAAAATTTTATCTTATTTTCCAGATTTGTCTAGTTTGAGTTTTCAGCTTTTCAGTCATAATTGCTCCATGTCCATCAGCCTCAAAAGCTTTCCATGTTCAGATCTCTTTGCCACTGATTAGTGTCTTCACAGAGAGGTGTAGTAATCCCTTTATTTCCTTTACTTTGCACGCATTCTTTGAAGTTACTCCTCTGTTTTCTGATCTCTTTGGAAGTTTGCCTTCTAAACCAGAATGCTTGTCTGAGGTGTTGAGGGTTGTTTTTGTTTGAGCAAAGATAAAGTCTCTATTCTTTGCTCCTAGAAGTGTGGTTTTGCATTTTGCTGAACTGAAAAAAAAAAAAAAAAAAAAAAGCTGCGTTTATCCTGTAACAATAAAATGTTCTTCTGGTTATTTATTCCATCAATCTGTATTTGTCCATATCAGCAGTTATGGCATCTTTTAAATTGCTGATAAAATAATTGACAAGTTGGACCAAGAGCCAGTCCCTTCTCCATTCATAGATGCATTCTCATTAATGAGTGACCCCTGCCACTCATGTTTAATAGCATCTTACCTATGACAGTGTAAAACAATGAACAGAGACATAGCTGAAAGACATGAAAACTGGTGGATATCACAGAATAATTGAATGGCCTGGCTTGGAAGGGATCCTAAAAATCATCTAGTTCCAAGCCCTCTGCCACGGATCACACTATGACAGCAGAGCATGTAGCTAAGGTACTATGTCAGAAATCTTTATGTCACTTTATTGAGAAGACACATAAATATACGTGTCTAAGGTAACACAACTTGCTGGTAACTTCTCAGGCTCCTTGGGTTCATAAAAAACTAAGTGTTTGTTACTCAGCTGTCAAAATGAGCAGTTACTGAATATAAAGTTTATTATAATTCATCCAAGATGAACAGTCTCCAGCTATGCTGCCCTCATAAGCACTATAGAAATACTTGAAATTTCACTTTTTTTATCCTTTATTAGCACAGTCTAACTCCAGATTCACTTTGTGAAATGTAATTTTGTTTTATGTATGTATTTGCCCAAAGAGGAAAATGAGAAATGATAATTCTTGTTTATTAACAATGAGAAATAACTGAGTTTTCTCTCATTTAATAAATATAGATAAAAATGAGACTTTTCTTTGTTTTTCAAATATGTGTTCCAAATTATATGAAATCTGCTGCCTTGCAAAAGTGTGAGACTATTAAATTACAGCTTTTCTGTTTCTTTCCTGCAGTAACAACACAACATGGAGATTCCTAAGAGTTTACTAGTTAACTAGGAAGTGACAACTTTGATTTTCTGACAGTGGTGGAAGTTTACAGAGTGCTTTCTGTCACTGGGAAGTGTTAGAATAAGGCATGCTGTCGATGAATCTGTAGTTTCCAAGTACCCTGTATCACTGTTCCCTTTGAGGATTTCACTGTAACACTGTAAATACACTGTCACTGCTCTACCTGGACAGGCATAATCAAAGATAGCACCATGCCTTGAATACTCATGAGAGGCAATCTTTCAGTTTTAAATAGGGCTGGCCTGCTAAACCACTTTAAAAAGCTGTTTCCCCCCCTCCAAGCAATACAATAATCAGCTTTTCCCTGACGTGATCTTATGTAAATGTATCACTAGATTAAGGCCCATGCTGATAAAATTCTTTCTGTAATGAAAAGTTCTGTTTCAGTATTTCAAGATTATTTTGAGGAAGGAAAAGCTCTCAGGTGTTCCAGTTATGGGAATTCTGGAAAGTGCTGGCAACTGTAGATAGTCTGTGCTGTACAATTTGGTTACCTTGTGCCCTGGAGGAAATTTTAGGTGGCTAGAAGTATGAAAATACAGTCTTATGCAAGTGTATAAGTGCATTTATATAAGTGTATAAGTGTACACTTACATAAGCATGTAAGACAGTGTTTCTGTACTTAAGTGTTAAAAAAAAATATTCTTATGTGTGTTTCTGAGATAGGGATTACTAAATTGATGAGGAGCTCCTAGCTCCTATGGCACACTTTTATCCACACATTTAGTACACACAAAGATCATTAGGCTCTTGTAGAAAATCAATAGCTAGAACCTGGCTATTAAAGGGTCTTTCTTTAGCTGCTGATACTCTGTGTGCTAATTACTGAGGAAAGCTGTCTCTTTTAATGGTAAAACTGTAGTTGTTATTTGTTTGGTAACTCCATTTGTGTGTTTTCTGTTCATTTTCTCTGAGAAACTGCAGCCAGAAAAGACACTACAACTAGAAGTTTTTGTAATGAACTGCCTTATTGTTCTCTCCAATTAGACCAAGCACTTAGAAGTAAAAAATATTAGATGTGGTTGTTCCAGTGGAAGACTAAAGGTGTTGCTCTCATACAGCACTGGTGCTTTCCCTGTTCTGTGAAAAAACAGAGTATTTCCATTCCCATTGCTGTCAGGCATATTCACAACACACACTAAATCTTTATAAAGTAATAATTTTATATTTTATGGGTGGCCCAAATGATTAGTGGTGGAGGCACTCAGCCTACCTGATGCTGGTTCGGCTTGACCCTAAATTGCAAGTATTGATCAGCAGGCTTGTAGATATTTAGAAACAACTGGAATGCTCTTCTTAATGGCCATGGCACATGCAACTATTTGTGATCACTATGCACGTTGCCTAACGCAGTGACGGCTAAACATTGCTGGACAGTCCTCGAAGGGGAGAAGGCTACTGCGTGTTTCTGAAGAGACAGTTTTAACTTGCTCTCTGTTAACAGATACAATAATTCAGGTAAATTATTGACATGAGGCAGCAAAAACATGTCAGTTATTGAACTTACTAAGTGGTAATGTGATTATATACTGTATATAGAATGTGCTTATCCAAAAATTGCATAAAATGGCTCCTCCTATTACATTTTTAAATGTACTTATCCAAAAATTGCATAAAATGGCTCCTCCTATTACATTTTTAAATAATAAATAACTTCCTTGCCAACATTTTTTCTGCTTCCTGAGTTCCTCTCATCTTACCACAATTTGAATTTCAATGTGCTATCATTTTTGGTCTCATGCCAGGACCATTGAGGAAGAAATCATAGATGGAAAAAGATAAAATAGTTTCAAATGATAATTTTTCAGTATGATAATCACCTGACTGTGATCTTGGAAAATGCTGGACACTACATGACTCTCTTACCCACTCTAAGATCTGGAAGTGCTCAGCCTATCACAAAATCAAGCCTTATGACGTGACTTCAATATAGTGCAGTTGATTATATTATGAATTTTTATTCTCTCAACCTCTGTCCAATCTTTGAGGCTGTTTGCATTTAGGAAAATATAAATTATTTGTAAACAGTTTCATAGGAATAAAGTTTTATAAGAACTTTTTATATGAAAGCCTGTATTAAAATTCAGAAATTTCTACTACTTTTATTTCATCTGCTTCAAAACTTTGTTCTCTTTGCAGGTATATCCAAATAAACACAGCATTAAATTCTATCTGGAAATATATTTTCTTTTATCTTCTATCTCATTTTCCCTGAGATGTTAATAATTATTTTGCTGAGCATAAGGTAACAAGCATGAAGTTAATGATCTTATAATTTTCAACATGATTTTATTTAGTATAACATATTGTGGCAGCCTAAAAATGCAATTTTGTATCCAAGCTGCATTGTTTTCTCTGAATTTGGAAGATCATTTAAAAGTTTAGCTGATACTTCATCAGGGATTCAAGTGACAAATATGTTCATACTGATTCATGGATACTGTCTCCAAGCAATGTATATATCCCTGGTAAATGAGGCTTCTGTGTCTTTTTGGAGGAAATGTATGAGTTATGAAATATGAAATCATAAAACTTCTCCTGGTTTATAATCAATTTTATTCAAAACCAAAACAAAATATCAGACCTTTTTGGCTTCCTTTCCCAAGCATATTGTGCATCAGCATTCTTCTATTTCTTCACACTCCAGTGACCATATTATGGATAAATACTTCTTGTGATCAAATAAATTTTTAGAAGCTTCTCATTTCAGCTAGTCAATTAGCTGCCCAGCTGCACTCCTTTTCCTCTCTCTTCTTTAACCATTTAAAGGACTGTATCTATCAACATGGCATTATAGCATCTGAAATTATTCAGATTTTGTTCCTGTTCTTCAGTGAATGAAAGACAGCAATGATGGTTGTTTTGTAGCAGTAAGGAACTCATTTTGTAGATGATTTAGTATAACATTTTCTTATTCTAAGCTGTTTATGTCTGAAAATACCTTGGATTAAGGAAAGCATAAGGAGCTTAGAAATAATAATTTCAGATTCTAGTAATAAATTCTTTCTATAAACAAGGAGGTAAAAAAAAGAGTTCACAGAAATTTTTTGCGTTGTTCAATTAGCTTCATTTGTTAGTGCTGCCCCATCTGCAGGTCAATCTCTGATAAACAGCTTTTCTGGGATAGGAGTTGATGGTAATGAGCCCTTTCCTGTTACCAGTGCTGTGCTAATAATAAGTGTTCTTTGCTGCTTCCAAAATTATTTAAGTGTTCATAAATAAGTCACAAACCCTGTGATATTTACTGCATATATTAATTCTGTGGCATTATAAAAAATTAGTTAAATGAATATGTGAGAATTGATAATTGTCCTGTACTGGGTGATCTATACGTATGGAAAAAAGAAAAATTGTTTATGTGTCCTGGACAAATTTATTCTTGTTGCTTTTTGGAAACTCTATGCCACAAAATAAGGATGGACAGTTTGTTTCATGTTTCATTGGGTATAAATGATATGTAAATGATAAAGATCCACAGAGAAAGGAAATTCCAGTTTGTTTCTGGGGTTATTTTGACAAATATTGGGCTAATTAGGAGCCAGAGCAAAAGCAAAATGAAGGACTTTCCAAAGCTGTGATCATCATCTGAAATGGAGTTCTGATAGTTATGAGTTAACTGGGAGTCTTCTGCTATTTATGTCAGTGCTTTTGAGCACAATAGATGTAGAGTCATAAATGAAGTCAAGGCAGTTGCAGGAAGGGAGTGTATCCAGTCCATATAATAAACTGGAGACCAGTTTAAAAATGAATACCTCTTAATGCTATGAAGCAAAGCATATGCATTATATATTGTAGAACACTGTTTACAATTTTATTGTTAGTATAAAGCACAAAATAGGATAATTACTGCTACTGATAAGTAAGGTCACTTGTAAAAATAACAATTTAAACCAAGAGCAGATAATTTCCAACAAATTCTAGTGGAACTTTCTCTTTAGAATTTGTTGGCATTTTCATAGGTTTACAGAAGTTAGTCCAATAATCTACTTGTATTCACTTCCTCTACTTTTTGTCCATCCTTCCCAAAGTTATACCCTACTTTTGGTACAGAAAACATTGTTTCATACATTTTTTTGGGACCAGTTTCCCATTCTGTTAGCTCTAAAGAAGAAATTTGATGTATCAGTAATTTTGATAAATTATACACTAGGCCACACCATAATTTGTATACAAACCTACCACGATTAGTCTCATAAAGCTTTATTCTCATCTGTTTCAGTTTTCAGGCTTTTAAAATAGGAGTTCTTCTTGTTGAAGCATGATGATATACAGATGTAGGGGAAAAAAAAAAACAAACCTATTTGTATGGAGTCATGTGAGTCTTGGGTTTATTCATCCTGTGACTATGAGATAAAAAAATCTTTGTTTAGGAAGTTAAACAGTCCAATAGACTCATTAATTCTTCATGAGCTGTGACATTGATGGCACTTTCTGGTAGATTGCTACCCTTTTCAAGTATCAGAACATACCATTCTCACAAATAAAATGGATCAGTCCTGGCACATTTGCCTTACTTGAGTTATCTCTCTGACCTCCCTCTGCCAGAGGCTGTCTCAGTGGCAGAGGATGGACCTTTTCAGCTTTGGAACACCCAACCCAGGTAGTCTTCTCACCTATGTGATTTTACTGAATAGATTTTAAAAATATATTTTCTGAAGGTCATTGCCTTTCGTAGCAATGGCATGCGATTCTTCAAATTTGCTATGTTGCCTACGAAAAAGCTTTTAGAAATAACTAAAAACTTCGTAGGGTTTGCATACCCTTTTTATCCCCTCTCATTAATCCAATTTGCTCCTGCGATTTTGGAAAATGAAATGTTACTCTGGACCTGTAAAAAGTCTTGTAAGAATTCAGTCTTTGACATATTGGCAAGAAAGCTTCTTGGCAGCTATAAAATTATAATTTTTCACCAGTAAATACATTGTTTCTATTTGCTGAGAAATATTTATTACCACTGAAAATCTGAAACTA
>NW_008236769.1:2812267-2849239 GCF_000691975.1 Corvus brachyrhynchos
TTTCTACTCATATCACAGTCACTGTCATCTCTCTTATCCCTGTAATCTGATGGGGGTAGACCTTTTCTCTCCGTTTAGTTTGGCTACTGAATCATCCAGTGAGAGCTCATCCCAATATACCTATAACCCCAAGAGGGCTCATTATGAAATCCCTCTGGCACAGCGAAGGAGCTCTCTGAAATTCCCACCCACAAATGTTTGCTCTTGGTTATGTTGCTCGTTGTTCCTGAGGCAGTCAGTTAGTTGTTGCAGGTATCACAAGGTGTTCCTGTGACCCACACAGCACTGTGAGATAACATGTGTGAACACAGATGTTTTCCTTCTAAGCCAGGCAACCTGAATGCAACCTGAAATCAATTATTAACCTGTGTTGTCCCAGCAAAGTGTTCAGAGTTAAAAAAACAAAAGAGTTCTGGAGCAGTCTGCCCCACTATTCCTATTTCTTTTCTCCTCATTTACTATACAGAGATTGTGTATTGCTTGCATGAGCAAGCAAGACCTATAGACATTTTATACATAAAGGAGGATGACCTTTATGAGATGAGGAAAAAACAAAGAGCAGTTTCCCCTATACTTGTGGAGTATTTTCAAATGCTTCCCACAGACTTTCCAGAGAGACTCGCACTGCTCAACTCTTCACTATATTCTAGACAAATTGAAATTTACCTGTTTTCTCTTGGCAAAAGTAGAACCCAAAATTTTAGTCAATGTTGAAGCATACAGGAAGCTTTTGCTGCCTGGTAATCATTCAGCCTTTTTTTTTTTTTTTTTTTTTTTTTTTTTTTGCCTATAAATGGCCAAACAAATGATGAAAAGGATAAAAAGATGTAAATGAAGTTCATGTTAATGCAACAGCAAAACTTTAGAGAGCACAATATAGTGGGGATAAATACATAGCTGATATATTTTTGCTTCCCATCTTTTTCTGTTCCATTTTTCATTTTACAGAAAGAGAATGAAATTTTCCTTTCCACTCGCAAATCCTTTCCTTCTTCTACCACAATCAGGTATCATGAAATACTATTTAAAAGTGGCTCTGCTGAGAAAAACAAAATCAAAGCAAACCCCGCTTTTCCTCTGAAGCATCTCATTGTAATATTCCTTAATATGTCAGTAGTCACCCACACATTCATCCAGAGCTGGATTCTGTAAGCTTGCCCTATTTTTCAGTATTCATTTCACAACTTATAGCTGCAATCTCTAGTGGCCCAAAGTTTTCAGCAGACATCACTGGTTTAATCTAGCTTTGTCGAAGTTAAATTATTTCTTTCTTCCAGGTCCTTGTAAGAACACACAGTCATCAGTGAAAGTTCTTGGAATACTTGTGCTAGAGTAGACAGCTAATGCAACCAGACAGTTCTGTAAAGATTTCTCCCCCCAACCCCATATAGATGCCAGTTTTGACTGTTTCAGCTGGAATATTCCTAAAGTATTTCTCACGCTATAGTGATTCCTCAATAGTGAATAGCCCTTTCCAGCTGCTATTTCATTACTGAGGGAAGAATTATATAGTTTTCCATGAACCCATGTAAAGTTCAGTTTCATTTTCCAAAGATCAAATCTGATCAAGCAATATTAAGACAACCTGCATGCACCCGTGGACATGTACATACAGCTAGAGGACGTTTCCTTCTAGTTCAAATAAGTATTGCTCAAAATATCTGTAGCTGTGTGGCATCACACAGCCCTTATATGATTCATCAGCTTGTGACTTTCTGGGGTTTTTAGCTTGTATGATTTAGATCACTCATAAAAATAGTTATTTAACCATCAATAGGAAATAAATTTTATACAAAAAAGCAGCCTTGCTTTTAGGTGTAACTGATTACAGATAAAATCCAATAATATGAAATAATGAAAACCTGCTTTTTTAGGCAGTCCCTGTCTCTGTGCACTGTTACAACTGCAGCAAACAGTTTGCCTTTCCTGACGTGCATATGCTCAGGAAGATTTCAGGGTCTTGGTTACTGCTGCAGTAAGATGTAAGGGCTCAGACCAGAGGTATTTCATGTTTTATGCAGATTGTAGTTCCACATTTGTCTTGTTGTTGGTACTCCCACTGGTGCATAGGTCTGTTTATTTTCTTTCTGACCTGTTTTACTACTCACTCCCAGTTGTAAAATCTCCCCATTCCCAGATCCTGAAGTTGCTCAGGTTCTGTAGAGTGCTCTTTAAATTCCTTTTTCATTTCACCTAAATTATTAAATGACTCAATGTATTTTGGGAAAGGAAGGATCCTGTGCAGCCTGGATTGATACACTTTTCACACATGCTTTTCTCATGTTACTTACAATATGACCAGTTTTTCTATAACATTGTGTGTGATATATTTTTTACAGTCCTTGGGTTTGTAAATGTGGAATTCACTGTCAATCCATTTCCTTTTCTCAAAGTCAGAGTGCACGATCTGAAGAGGAGAAGGAGGTAAATCAAATACATATCTTCAGAAGAGTGATGTTAGTTCCTTTTATAAATCATTATTATGATTAAATGAAGTACAGCATCATTTGTTTGAAAAAAATCAGTGATACCTTGAAATTTAGAGTTCTACAGCTTAAGCTTATTTTAAACTCACTACAAAATTACAGCATGATGATTAGTACTGCAAAGAACTTCTGATTCATGTATACTTCTATTGTAGAAGAAAATTCTATGGACTTGATTAAGGTTTGAAGTAAGGAAACATACAGTGCAATCTGAACATCTTGACATCTTCTGAACCAGTTTTAGAAAAAATACTTCCTTCTAGAGATTTATCTCAAATGAATCTCTTCATATCATGGCAAATAAGACATGGTTTTCAGGTGCATAGAATGAAACCCTGAAGATTTCAGCAAGGTTTCTACTTCTCCATTCCCCCTTGAGCAGTGTTATTGAATTTGTGCTTTTATGCATCCCACCTCTGGCAAAACTCCTGTGTTCTTGTACCTCCTGAAGACTTTATTCAAATACCAATGTGGGAGCATATCCAATAACCCTCTCCCATTGCATGTGAACAGTTGCTCCATGTCTAGGCAGTACACATTCCTGTTTATTGTCCCATCATGGGAATCATTCTCCCAGAGGCTTGTCTCAGCTCCTGTGTCTGGTTCCCTATGGATTCACACTCCCTATGGATTAATGAATCTCTGAGATGAGGCCCTCTGAGAAGTGTGACAGAATATGTTGTGAGAGCTGGCCTTTGAGGGGGAACATCAAGGATTTTATAGCTGACTGTTACATGGGCAGGCAGTTTCTCTGAAGGTTTATATCCAGAAAACTTGAACTTGAATTACTTTAACAACATTTTCAAGTTTTAGCTGTTTGAAGCTATACTACGTGACACTATATTCCAGTGCTCATGGGCATAGGATTGGTTTTCTCCTTGCCCTGGACAGGAACAATATAGATATGTTCCACCAGAGAAGATGGGTGGCTTTCTGCAGACGCCTTGCACAGACTGGTCAGAAGAGAACCTCCAGTGTTCAAAGGCACGAACTCTTAATTTCTAGAGTACGTTAGTTTCATTCAAAACTGGGATGTAGGAATAGTTGAGAGCATTCTCTTTTAAAAATACCTATTATTTCTATGTAATAGCTAACACTCGAGTTTTGTTCTTGTAAATAAAAGTTTTGTTCCAGTAGTCATCTGGAAATCCAGACTGAAATTGTCTCATGAAGATGTATTTCTTAGCACAGTAAACACCAATTTAAAATTAATATTTATTCTCAGAATGCCATTTTTAAAAGATATAGGATAAAAGACCTGTGAAATATGCTTAAACTGGAAGAAGTTTTTCTGCTGAAGTTTCAGAAACTCTGTTATTGTATTGAAATTCAGTTTACTTTCTAATGGTTTGCGATGGAAATACAGCCATGTCTGGAGTGCTGTGTCATGCTAAGGACTCAAAGGACCTTATACCAGCAAGAATTATTCCGAGTGCAAATTCAAGCGTTGTTCAGTTCTAAAGAGCAGTGGGCCTGAAATATGTCCCTAGATGTGAATCTGAATGGAAGTACTTCCCTTTACTTTGGCAGCCTAAAAATCGGTTGTCAAGGATGATGCTTCTCTGTTGTTATGGTCAGAGTTTACTGACAGCTTTTTCCTTACAGCTGATTAATAGGGTGTTTCCAGAGGTGGAATTAGTGTCCTGGCCTGTGTGGATAGACCTGAGATGTCTCCAGTTGTTACAGACAGGTGTGGGGTTTTGTGTGTAACATTTTGCACAAAGCAACATACTTAAGCCGTAGTTCAAATGTCTGCAGGAAACTTCACATACATGAAAGTTGCAAATGTATGTAATTGGTATGAATATTAATTTGGTTCAAAAGGAAGCTGACTGTTTAAAAAAACTTTGAGATCCAGTATCTTATAAAAAATCAATTGCAGAAAATGGAAACTTGTTCCTTTGCATCCTTTGATTTTTGCATAATCAGTAGGAGCTCCTGATGGAAGTGAAGGCAGTGAGGTGCTGTATTCCATTCTGCTTGCTTTCTTTAGGAAGCAGTAAGTTTACAATTGAAAAGGCAGCTTTGTTTATCAAACTCTGGTGTGTACTGTGTCAATTTGTGGGGTTTTTTTCCTTTGGGTCTTTCCTACCTTTTGCCTTTAGAAATTGTGTTGAATATTGTTAGATGCAGACCTTGTGTAAGAGCACGGCGTGAGGGGGAAAAAGAGGGGAGAGAGAAAGGGGCCACTTTGGTGTCCTGCCACAGGCTGGGCACAGCATCTCTTTGTAATCAGCGTGGCTCCCCTGGTGCAGTCTATGGCTGCTTGGCAAAGGGCTGCTGTGGCTGGGAGTGTGGGTCTGTCCTCAGCAGCAGTCATCTCCTCGGCATCTCCGGCTGGAGCTCGCTGAAAAGCAAACAGGAATGCTGCTTAGGAGTCTTGTGTGACCTTGGAGTAGCACCAAAGCCCTGGAACGCTGGGTATGTTCCTTTTCTTCGGCTTGTAGGCACTCAGTAGAGCTTTGGTTAGGTCCTAGTCGGTGCTGGTTGTTGCTAATGGCCTCTGGCTTCTTCAAAGTGTCAGTCTACAAAGAAAAATAATGTCATTTAGAAATGTATTGGTCTGTCTCTGTGAATGAGAAGGTAGTGTAGAGAAATGGTCCCCAAGCATACAACTGGCTTTAAGTGGCTCAGCTGCTTTTCTGAATTTGAGTGACAGTGGCATTAAGGCAGCACAGAATCCCAAATATTCATCTTTTCTGGGTAGAGCAGCTGTCTTTCCGTAACAGCTAGGGGAATGCAGCTCTCCTCTATGACACTGATGCAAGGTAAGCTAAGATAGGAAGGATAATAGGTTCATGCATAGAGGATTACATTATTTCCTTTACCTAAACAACTGACTAAGGTAAGAGGTAAATATTTATTTACCATCTAGAGATATTATGTAATTTATATCATTTAAGTTAAAATTGGAGTTTTAAAAAGAAGTAGATAAAATCTGATTTTACCCCATCTGTTTATTTTACAAATACATTAATGTTCCAGATAAATAATTAAAACCAAAAGAATATTAATACACTAATTCCACTTAATTAATTCTGGGAATCTATGAGCTGAGAATAATGCTTAATGAAATTCTAAATCTTTTCCCCTTATCCCTAGTCCATCTTCTCTCTTCTCCCCCCATCTCCTTTACCCATAGTCTTTGGATTTAAGTTGTGTATATATCCTGCAGACTAAAGGTTAAGTTTTTGTTTAGGATGGAAGTGTTAGCCCCTGAGAAGAAAACACATGAAGAGAATGAAGATTTGCAACAGTATCCTCAGAAGCCTGCAAGCTGTAAGAAAATGCTTAGGAATTGCTGCTTGATAAAGCGAATTTTTGCCTGGAAAAGTTTGAGCTCTAAAGGTACCTTTTCTATTGAAAATTTTAGTGTGGGAGAAATTGTTGTCCTTCCAAGAATTCTGAATTTTTCATACAATGGTACTACTGAATTTAACATCAGTCAAGTTACAGGTACAAAAAGTCTCTGCTGTCTTGAGACTATTGTGCAAAGAGATTAAAAATGGTACAGCTTTGATTGAGGTGCTTTATCATAATGTGATAAAAATAATTGTACTGCATGAGTATTCATTTTGCAGCACATAAAAATACATGGTCTGCAGAAAAAAAATACTTCAGTCAGAAGATAAATGGGTAAATGTAAAACTCCAGCAATTAGGTGTATCAATTTATCAGGGCCAAACCCAAAATTCTGTTTTGATGAGTAAAACCTCCTATCATTGTTGTCAGAGTTTATTTGCATGGAAATTACATGATCAATCCCTTTGTCTTTGAGGAAATGGAGAAAGGTAACATTCTGTCACTTTTATACATAGTGATGTTATGTACTGTATTTATTAATAAATACTGAAAGAAATGCTTCTTTTTAAATTAAAAGTTGGCTATGAAATATCTCACCATTGAAAGCTGAGCTGTTTTATGAATAATAAATTAAACAGCAACCATCCTGAAACGATGGTTTATCTGCTTCACATTATTTCCCTCAGGAACATACAAACAGTTAAGAATTTTATTCAGCAGAGATTCCTCTTTTTACCATTGTATTTTTACTTTGCACTATGTAGAAACAGAAGAAAAAAAAACTGCCCGAAACAATTATTTTGCATTTTGGCAGCATTTTTCATTCCCTTATACACAGTTTCTGACAGAAAAAAACAACCAAACAAAACCAAAACCAGGTCCTCAGTATATTCAATTTGTGTCAAACAGAATGAAAAAAAAAAAATGCATGACATTGCTTTGTCATGAAGAGCTAAGTCACCATAACCTGAGTGTGTGATATGTTACTTTATTTACACATTTACTTTAAAGGCTATGCTCTAGTAGCTTAGTTCCGTCTTTTAGAAATAATGTTCTGGTTAAATACAACCTACCTGTGGTTTTAAACTGCCCTGATCTCTGCATTGTCCAGGGAAATAAGTGCTTCATATGCCTTTTAATCTAAGCACAAACATTTAGCTATACTCAATTTTAAAGCTTTAAGTTAATAATTCCAACAAATGGCTGCTTTAATAACATGCATATTATGGTTTTCTAAATACATGTTTGTTTTCCTGTTACTGTGTCAGCTTGTACCTATAATTTGCTGCACTTTTTTTTTTTTTGTATTGTTACTGGAGCTAATGAGGCAAAACCAGACTTTCTGTAACTCTTTCAGAACACTCATCCTTTTGCTCATGTGAATTTTTAGAGTTCTTTTCATTGGATTATTTATCATCAATCTCAGTAGCTTGAAGCAATCTCCTTTCTAGAAATGAGGTGAATCTAAAGCAAATTGCAGTCAAGTTTATAGGTCTGATTCTTCAGGACCTTCAAAGCTGGCTAATAATTTACACCTCCAAAAGGGTCTTAAAACAGTAAATATGTGATGATAGAATTAAGGATTTGTTTTATTTTGGTAAAGTGAATTAGCAGACAGATGAATCACTGTAAAATTGGGCTCAATTAAGTTACTCTGGGCTACTCCAACAGGAACAAAATCAGAATCTGACACACAGTTAACTCAAAATAAAGCTATTATTTTTGCTTTATGTAGAACCAAGTGAATACCATAGGGATACCTTTACAAGAAGCTTTGAATATATATCAGGATCAAGAAGACAGATATCCTGATGCACTTTCGTCAGTACTGTGCTGTTGTCCAAGGTGACCTCACTGGCCAAATTTTGTTGGACTGCAATGACAGAGCATTCCTAGTACTCATGACAGTGCTGTAGGAACTAAGAGCATGTGGTTACAGAGCTACTTGTTCAATACCTACTGTTTTCTGTTGGAAGAATGAAAGTGGGTTTCGAAATCATATTCTGGTGGCTCATTCCCACTTAGATATTCTTTTACACAAATCAGCTTCCCCATTGGTTATCTTAAGGTAATTTACACTGGTAAAGTATAAAAACAGTCATTAGGCGGTTAAGGCTTGCAGTTTAGTATTTAAAAAGCAACTGAATTTTTTTGTTCATATTTCTAAAAAATCATGATAACTCTAAATACCAGATTATTTCATAATTCATTGCCCTTGTAACACTTTGCATCTGGAAATGCTGGGAAGTAATGGATATTTGATCTTTCTTTTAAAACAGTTACTGTTTCTCCTCTACAATTCATTATTCATGTTTTAGTTTATTTGTATGATCTTGCAGCTGAATTTGTCAACATATTTTAGCTTCACATAATTAATTATTCTTTCAGAGACAATTTCCATTTTGAAGTTGGAGCAGGAAAATAAATATTTGATTTACTGCAATGTTGGGATGATTTAACTATTTTCAGAACGGAAAATCTTCACTCTTATGATAAAATTCTAGAATATCCTCACACTGAGAATGTCTTCCTGCTCTTCCTGTTTCAAAATCTAGGAATAAGAAGTATGTTATACCATAAGTACTGGAAAGATAATTATACTCAACCCTTTTGATGCAGTATTTGAACAGCATGGATTCAATGCACGACTGCATCCTCAAAAGAATGATCAAGAGAATTAAAAAAAAAAGCACACTTTATTGTATTTCAAAGAAAAGTAAATGGAATAACATGATTGTCAATGGGAAACATTTCCATACTAAACCCAGTATTTTAATCAATGCTCAAGGCTCAGTAATTTGACTAATTCCATCAGAGAGTAGTTTCAGAGAGCAGGTATCTTGTAACTGAGGCCAGAGGAACAGACTATGACAGTGCCAGGAATGCATCAGTGAGAGCTTGATACTGCAGTGAACTCTGAGCCCAAGTTTAAAGGATGTGTTGAAAAACTACCAATTTCAAATGCTCACTTTCAAAACTGGGCAGCCCTGAAGTATCCTGTCACTAAAGTGGCAGCCTCCTCAGCCTGCCTTGGGCACTTATGAGTCTTTCATGATCATTCTATGCCATGAATATACATTTACTGCAGATTTAATAAAATGCAAATGAGAGACACCAAGAGGACAACAAATTATCTCTCACGACGATAAATTTGGAGGCATTGTACTGCTGACTCTACATTTCATACTGCTAAAAATATTATACATGATCAACTGTTTACTTATTTTTTTATATTGTTTGCATTTCCTCATATCACATATTTATGAGTTGAGATATGAGTGCTTTAGGAATAATCCCAAGCTGTCAATCATCGTGTGTGTTTTTCCCTGTCAAATAGTACATTTGACAAAGTATGTAAGGAAAAAATAGCCCAAGTTATTTCAGAGCTAGTTAAAATTCTTCTTTGCCTAGGGTACTTCATACTGTCTCAGACCTTGGATAGCTCAAAAAATAACTGCTGAAGATTGTCAGTGTCAGATTTTTAAACATGGACTTTGTGTGAACAGGGCAGTAGTTTGTCTCCTGTGACTCATTTGCCTTTGCTTGTCCTATGCAGATAAATTGACCATTGCTTTGAAATCTAGTCACATCTCATGGTCTCTCAAAGACCATGAAAAACTTTTCCTCCTAGTTGTTAAAAATTAACAAAAACCTTTTTTCATGTAGGATAGGCATCCTTTGGACTGAAATATTTTTTCAATGTCTCTCAGCATTACTTCCTGTGTGCTTTTCTATTAAGCAGTGAAGTGATGAGGCAAAGACAACATGTAAGGTTGAAAGTGATGACATCTGGATTACATACAGGGTTTGCATTCCACTATTGAAGCCCTCAACTGCCTTAATTAGAAACTAGCATGACTCATGAAACAAGATTTTTTTCCTAACTTGATTACAGAAGCAAAAGCATCTTTTTTGTTTGCTTGTGCGTGGAGTGATAGTTCCTGAAATCTGCCTGGTCCTAGTCAACCTTCCCTACAGGAAAAATATGAAATAAATGGTCATAAATATGAAATATGAAAAAAAAGTGTCAGAAAACAACAATAAATAATGGATATTCAGTCTCAGGAGTACCGTATACTCCTGACTTCATTCCCTTGTCCCAGCAGCTGCTCTTTACTAACAGTCTTCTACAGGATTGCTGATACACAGTTCAGATCTTAACTTGTCCAGTAATTGAATTTTTATGGCCTGTCAGATGTGTCATTTTTTACTTCATGTCACTTCAAACTACATCCTGTAGTTTTTGTGGTTTTTTTCCCCTCAGTTTTCTCACAGATACTTTGAGCATTGTTTGGTTTCTGTTGAAATTGCAGATTTACATGAGAGGGCGATAGGATATATTTGTCCTATGTGCCTACAGAACTGCAGTTCACATGGATTTGCAATTTTGAGTCTGGAAGCCTTGAAGAGAAAAAAAGAGGAGGGGGAGGGAGAGGGCAGAAAAAGAAGGAGGAATTGAGGAAGGGAGAGAGAAGTTGTGGAGAGACCGAGGACTTTATCCCTTGCTGAACCTGCTTCTCCTTTCCATTCTAGATGGTCAACATGTAAATACTTAGATCATAACCCTATGCAATATTTCTTGAATGCTGAAAAAGGAGGCTTTGCAGTCTATTAGTGCATGTAGTAATGACTGACGAGATTAACATATCTGAGATTTTATGCTCCGAACACAAAAACTTGGAAATCCATTTAAAAATTGAACCTTTAGTGGTTTTAGGCAATACAGAAATCTTTATTTTGTAAAAACCACAAAAAGAAATTTACTTGAGGATTCAAAACAAGCAACGATGAGCCCACTTTGTCTATTTGAAATATTTATTGAAATGTTTTACGATTTGATGCTGCTGCTCTTGGTGTACATGTTAATCTTAAGTAAGTTTGCTACCCAGAACTTCGACCCAGGAAAACTTACAGGGTGAAAAGCTTATTCCCTTTGTGTCTTTGAATGATATTTTATCAGAATTAATGAACATTTCTCAATATTGCTTTGGGTATTTCTTTAATTACAATGAACTGTGAATTAGCACTGTTTTCTTATTTGGCTCTATTAAGTCAAGGTTTCCTGTTGCCTCATACCTTCTGGCTCTCAGTGCAAATGATCCATTTTATGTTGAAGTTTTACCTTCTGAACAAATATTGAATCCATTGTATATACATATTCTTTCAACTCACTGAACTGGATGGAAAATGGGAATATACTCCCTTTAAATGTAAAAGTGTTGTTGTTAAGTGGACATTTTTTTTTATTTCAGATTTTTTCCTTGAAACCAATATAGGATTCTATTCTTAGCTAAATCATTCTTCACATTAGAATAAAGATGTAGTTGTATATATTTACTAGGTATGAGAAAACTGTTTTAAAAATGCTAAGAAAAGGAAAAAAGATGAGGGGTAATAACCTGTTTTTAGTATTTTTTCTTTTGCTTTACACTAAAGCCTGTGCTTACAATCTCGGACAAAGGAGTATTAAGTTACCTGGCAAAAAGGGGCACCTTGTAGTTTTTTTCCCTTCTTGCCAAATGCTAACTCTGAAAGACAAATCATGGCAATAAAATTAGAGACTCTCCCTGGTGAATTTTCTTTTAAATTTGTAGCATGGAGAGATCTAATCTCAGTATGACTTCTAATACTCTCTTCAGGGCAGCAGTAATAGTTAATGTCACAAATTAACAGGAAAGTGTACTATTTAGGAATTCTTGCTGCCTTTCAGTTCAGTAAAATAGGAATTGGAAAAACATTTAAAAAACACAATTTAGAATAATTCCAGAGTGATTAATGTTTTGAAGAGGGGTTTTACTGCGTGTTTGTGTACAGAATTGTTAAATGGAGTAGTGCCTATAGGTAATGAAAATGTGAGGCTCTGACACACACTTTTGTATGTATAAAATTAAGTTGCATCATTTTTGGATTGAGAAAGTTCAATAATCACTCTCCTATATTTCTCATAAGAAACACCCCATGAACATATATCTTATGAAGCTTTTAATTCTTCTTAAAGTTTTAAAATTGATAGTTAGAGGCTACAGTCATTACAAAAAATCTTGCAGCTTTACTCTGTACTTACAAGGTTTTTAAACGTTTCCAAATTTTAAAATAAAGTGGCCGAACTCCTGCAATAACCACTAGTTTACAGTCTGGGGAGAATTCATACATGCATCTTTGGAGCCCTTGAAACAGTTATTAGTGCCTATAAAAGTAAGTATTATCCATAACTAAGTTTTTAAAGATGCTTAATACAAAGATAGCAAGTTGCAAAATGCAGATTATGAAGTCAGTTCTTCTTAGAGTGAATGTGCCTGTAATGTAAGGAGAATGATATTTTGTGGAAATCAGATTTCCTTAGGGTTTGACATTCAAAGGATAAAACGTGCTCCACAGTTAACCCCTAAGAAATAAGACTCACAAAGGTGTGGGTGTATCACTTAATGGAGTTTTTGCTTTATGCTTCCCTGGATATATAAACATTACACAACAAAGTTTGTTTCTCCTTTTCTCTTGGAGGTTTGTTTCCTTCATGTCAGAATGGATTTTTATGGTCTCCTGCAATTGCCACCATTCTAATTCCGGCATTGCCGTTATCAGGAGGGCCAGGATGCTGGAAGATGAAGCCTTAACTCATGGAAGATTGCTGCCTAAAAGCTCTGCATTTGCACAGCAGCACATTGAACTCATGAGCTTTTTTGCTCTTTGTGTCTCTTCCCCTTCTTACAGACCAGTATTAGCATGAAGCAGTTTGCATAAGCGTCCTAAGAGTGCACAATTTAAAATTAGCTCTAATTAAGAGCTATGAACAGACCCTTTTTATTAACCATTTAGTTTTTGACTAATCATCACAAATGTGTGTTTTCTTTTCATATAAAAAGCATGACTGCTTCAAGCTGACTGGAACCTTTCCAGGAATGTCACTCTGGACTCTACATAATGAAATTTTATTTTTCTGTTGAGATCATTAATCCTACTTGCCGTAGATCGCCTTATTATTCAATCAGTTTAAACTATTAAAACACAATCCTACCATCTTCTTGAACTGGGCTGAAGAATGTAAGGAATAGTTATAACAGAAATATAATAGTTTCTCTAATTCTTGTTTCTCTAGCAAAATTGGAGTTACCTCTTCAATATGATGCAGATATTTAAAAATTATCCATTGCACTAAAATATGGAAATTATATTCCCTAAACATGAAGGCAAGCTATGAAGTTCTGACCTCTCCATTGCAGAATCTGATGTCTAATTTTACTTCCCCATATTTTCCTTCATTTTTACGCAAAGGTCGGTGTCCCATTTTTAGAAAGAAAAAAAAAGAAGTGTTGCTAATATATTGAAAATCTATTACCTAAAACTCAAGTTCTAGCAATCAAAGGTTTGGAATACAATAAATGGTAGAGGTTCACTACTTTTAGAAACTTAAATATACCCTTTAAGAAACCAATATATATTCTTATTAAGTCTCTGTACTCACAGTATCTTTGATTTTTACTGTGTCTGCCAACTGCTGATTTTTTATTTAAAAACATTTTATCAATCCAAAGCTAATAGGCCAAAGAAGCATATTAGATTAAGTGGAAGGACTTTTATATTCATGGCATACTTAGAAAATGGACTCAATCTTTAAATCACTTGCCACTTTCCATCTGGGCATTATTCCAGCAATTTAAATTGCTAAATATACTGAGACTATTCCAGATTAAATGAGAGCACTGAATGTCTTATAATAAATGGTATGGCTCATAAAGAACAGAATTTGTTGTGGTGGTTGGTGATATCTGCATTTTGTTTACCGAATTTACTGGGTATTAGTGCACTATAACACAACTGCATTTGCAAGCATCTGTCCCTGGAAGAAATCCTGCGACTGGAAGGAGCACTTCTATTGGAGATCAAGGTAGCTGACAGAAGCAGCTTCTTAAAAGAAGCATGCAAACTCAGGGGTTTTTTGTTTTGTTTTGTTTTGTTTTTGTCATGCTGGATCATTATGACTGGATAACTTTTCACAAAAGATCAAAATAAAAGGAAACCCAGCATATCTCAGAAGCGAAAAGTTCAGGCAGAAGAAAGGAGGGAAAAACAGTAGGAAACGACAAAATTACATGTTGCTTTGTTTGCTCCCGCCATGCCTCCCCCACTTCCCCTTTAATTTAAATGCTTGTTTCTGTGGGAGGCTGCAGTGTGGTCTTGGTAGTTCTGGCACACAACAGTTCTGATAGGATAGATTTGCCCTGCTTTCAGCCCAAAAGGAGGTAAGTGGGAGGATGTGGGGCTTTTTATTGCTGCAGTAACGCTGTCCTGCTGGCACCTCCCTGCTGTTCCTCCCAGTAGCAGTATCTTCTTGGCAAGGAGATGCGTTCTCAGTTATTCTGTAACTTTCTTACTCATACTTTCTGTGTGCAAGAAACTAATAAAAAGTCAACACAGAGGTGAAGTTTTTCACCAAGCCATCTAAATGTTTAGTGGGCTCAATGACAATATTAGTCATACGTGGCAACAGTGCAACTGAATTTTCCAGATCACCCCAGCCAAATGCCAGCAAGCCTATACTGTGTAGGAAAGCAGAAGGCATACTTGGCTTCACACGTCACAGAAAATGGTGCAGAAAATACTGAGCTACCTGTGTGCTTTTTGTACTGTTCTCTGCAACCCTCCATGTTTGAGGCCAACCTGATTTCTTTGTTATCCAGGGTGGGAAAAGGAAAATTATAATAGGTGAAGAAGTTGAAAAATTTCAATACCTCTAATACTAAAAGCCATCTTCTAGTACATCAATTAATTTTGTTATCTTTTGTCTTGTGAGTGTAAAAGCAAGATACTTGAAAGGCTTGGGCTTATCAACCTCGACAGTAGAGAAAACCTTTTTCTGACAAGAACCCAAGGTCTAGGGCAATAGTAAGGTGAAGCTGGTTTCATCACCTCCTGCTGGCCTAAGCATATGCATGGGTTCGAGTTGTCTTGAATGTAACAGCAAGAAGGACTGCCAGCAAGAATACATCCTAGTTAAACCTCTGTCAGCTCACTTCACCAAGTTCCTCTGAATATAATTAGCATCACTACATCTGACTTCCTTTTTATACTTAATGTATATATTTATTTAAAGCCATAAAAATATGACAGTTTTTGACTATAGCATCTATCAGCTGAGCTGTTATAAATGTCTCTGTGTTTATCTTTGCACATGTTTGTGTTTATCTTTGCTGGTTGAGACAGTAAAATTTTTTAGCTGAAGACACTGTAGTTGACAAGAGCTACCCATTCCAAGCTGTGATAGTTTCACTGCTTAAACTAAGTCCTTTCATTCGTACCACTTCTGATGAAACTGAGATGAAAAGTGACCAGTGAGAAAAATCAAACTTAGATGGAGTAGGGGAATCATCACAGTATGTCCCTAGAGTAATATAAAATCCATTCTTGTGTTTCTGAATTTCAATATTCTCTGCTGTGAGAAAACACAGAAGTTACTCCATCTCCTTCTAGTTTTGAATTATATGGGGACGTAGTAACCTACTGCAGCTATCTATTTATCTCTTTCCTAGCTGTCTAATTTGTCTGAAACCAAAACCCTTCTACTTTTTAGTAAAAAAATAAATGCAATTCCATAGTTGTTGAACGAGCAATTTAGAAAATAGTGAACAAAATAGGATACAAAAAAGAAAAGAGGTCCATATGGTTAATTTATGCTGGAAAACCAGATTTCTTCTCCCACAGAGCCCCTGTGTCATAGAATCATAGAATATGCTGATTTGGAAGGGACCCATCAGGATCATCGAGTCCAACTCCTGACCCTGTGCAGGGCACCCCAAGAATCACACTGTGTGCCCAACGGCATTGTTCAAACACTTGAATGCTGTCAGCCTACATGCTGTGACCCCTTCCCTGAGGAGCCTGCTCCCGTGCCCAAACACCCTCTGGGTGAAAACCTTTTCCTGATACCCTGATATCTAACCTAAACATCCCCTGATGTGACATGAAAGGAGTCAGTTAAGACCAGTTTTAGGTATTGACACTATGTGTTTCTTGTTTTATGAGTGAATCCTTGGGGTGTGACTTGCAGAACATTTAGCAGGTGCACTATTACTAACTAGGCTTTGAACATGTATGAAAGGCTGTGTATTAAGTATTGTGAAAATGAGCTTCCGTGAGTTTTCTTCCAAGTACCCAAATTAGTCAATACCTTTGATCTTAATCTCACTGTGCCTCTGTTCTGCATAAAGTAGGTATAATAATAACCTCTCATCTCACAAGGATATTTTGAATATAAATGTAGTAATGTTTGTGAAACACTCAGACACTGCAGTGATGAACATCAGAGAGAAGTCTGTTTTCAGTTCAGATTTTCAATAATGTTTGATAAGTAAGTTTTGGGGACACAAAATGAGGAAAGTGTGAAGTTTTGAATTTGGTAAAGAGCTAATATCTGTGAATTAAATTAACTTATCAAAAGAAACTCCTGTTCAAACTAATACACATCATAATGTCATTAAAAATTGCACCATAATGCATATGTAGAAAGGGGCTGAACTAATGCTGTTATGATTTATGATCACAGTATAGTTCTTTTGATGTATACTTCCTATGTAATTAATATATACCCCAGAATTTCTGCGTGGGAAGGATTCATGACGTAATACTCAGATCCTTGCTTGTAGTTCAGCTTAAAAGCAGGGGTAATGTGATGGACACAGGCATCAATCCCTAAGTTACAAAGGGTGAGGGGTACAGAAGGATGTACTCTTTTCAGTTAATTGTATGATGCTAAATTTTGGCTTGCTGGAATGAAGGAGAATCTTGCCATCAAGTCTCACTGTGAAAGGAATTTCATTCAATTTGCTTTATATAAATACCCCTATTCAGATAAGTTAAATCTTTATGTAGGAAAACAAAATATCACCCAACTGTTAGCTTTGTAAAATTACCTATGTTGTATTTGTTTAGAAGGAGCATTTTGGGGAAAAAGTATTCTTTTTTTTTAGTTGATTCTGTGATTTTTAAATAATAAATTATAACAAAATAATATTTCATTTTTGCTTGAAATGGTTAGTGTCTCATTTTGAACATGGTGTCAATACCTAACTTATTTAATTTATAACCTCATTTTAACTATTTCTTTACTTCATTTTATGTGATTCAGATTATAAAATCTCCAAATCTCAAGAAAAGAACAGGAAGTTTTAGAATTTTTTTACCAAAATAAAATCACAGAAATGGGAAAAAACCCCAGTATAAATTTCTTTTTATAATTCAGTTAAGCTACAATTGAATATATATAAAAACTAATCAGTATACTATAATTGAAGAGATATTTTTGGACCGATGTACCAGCTGGTATCACAGATGGTACAGATGGCATAAAGCTCTTTAATGGGACAAAGATAATGTGTTGGCACAATGAAAGTTGAGTATATGAACATGTGATTTTTTTTTCTCATTATACACTGTCTAAGCAGTGTAATTTTAATTGATACACAATTGATACATTTGTATTCCACAAATTGGGTAAATACTAAGATTAATACTTTGCAGTCAATGATATCAGTATAACCTCAGGTTGTTCTCAAAAATCTCATATGCCATAGTAGGCAACAATTTATTAAACATGGCAGTTTGAAAGAAAGAATTGCAAAGCAAGTTTGATATTATGTAGCCTACCTGATGGGATTAATGGAGAAATTTATGGAAAGATCTGAATCACTCATAAAGGTTTTATTCAATGAGCTTTCAATATTGGTATAGACACGGCAAGAAGTATGATAGCAGTATCGGCAGTGAACAATCTTGTCCTGTTGCTTGGCACCACTGAGCAGAGCCTGGCTCCATCCTCCTGACACCCTCCCTTCAGATACTGACAGACATTGATGAGGTCCCTTCTCAGCTGCGTCCCCTTGAGGCTGAACTGGCCTGGCTCCCTCAGCCTGTCCTCCTAACAGAGGTGTTCCAGCCCCTTAATCATCCTCACAGCCCTCTGCTGGACCTGTTCCAGGAGCTCCATGTCCCTCTTGTACTGAGGAGCCCAGAACTGGACACAGTGCTCCAGGTCAACCTCACCAGGGCTGAGTAGAGGGGCAGGATCACCTCCCTCAACCTGCTGGCAGCGTTCTCCCTGATGGACCCCAGGGTACCACTGGCCCTCTTGGCCACAAGGGCACCGCTGGCTCAGGGCTGCCAGGTCCTTCTTTGCAGGACTGCTTTTCTGTGCTGGTGCATGGGGTTATTCTTCCCCAGGTGGAGGATCTTGCATTTGCTTTTGTTGAATTTCAAATGGTTCCTTTCTGCCCAGGTCCTTCTGATTCCTGAAGTGGCCACCTAACAGAGACTAGACAAGAGTAAGGGAATAAAGGTGGGTATTTATTTGAAGGGCCTTCAAAGGTACCCCCTGGGGAGCCAGAGGCTACTGCCAAGATGGACCCCCAGATGGACAGCCGGTCACGAGTTCTTCACACTTTTATAGGTTTGCTTCATTTGCATATCAGGCTTAATTCTCCAATTAAAGCTTCAGTTAATGATGTCGTTTCCCCAAGCTCACCCCCCTCTTAAAATGTTGGTTTACACATTTTGGGCCTAGGATGGTCTGAGTGTCCTTGGAGAGCAGGCCCAGAGAGGCTTTGTTATGTCTACCCAGCATGAGAGAGCAGAAGTTAACAGGCTACAAGAAACTTCAGAGTTACCCACTGGGCAGTACAGGATTTGAAAAATGTGGAAGTTAAAACCTAAGGCATCACTTCTGAAGGGCTGCACAGCACTCAGGGGTATTGGCCACTCCTCCCAGCTTCATCTCATCCATGAACTTGCTGAGGAGGCATCTGGACCTTCATCCAAGTCACTGATGAATGAATTAAACAGTACTGGGCCCAGTATTGAATCTTGGGGGACACCACTAGTGATAGGCCTCCAACTAAATCCCGTGCAACTGAATACAACTCTGGGATCTCCTGTCCAGACAGTTTTCAAATAATCCCACTGTCCACTCCTCCAACCCACACTTCCTGAGTTTACCTATGACAGTGGTGTGATAGTGTTGAAAGCCACGCATAAGTTGAGATGGACAATATTTGCTGCTCTTTCACATCAGCCTCTGGATCTTGTGATTGAAATAAAGCCAACAAAAGCTATTTGGTTGGGATAACAAGTTGCTTCATTCAGTCACCAACCCAGAATAAAAATGGTATAACTTAAAGCCCCAAAGGAAAACTTGTGAAGGAAGACAATGCCTCAGGCCAGGGCAAACTCTGCTGGGTTCTTGATTGATCAAGAGCTGCAACATTCCTCTAAAGGGCCATGAATGAAGACATATCCAAAATATGGCCTTCTCACAAGTCCTCAAGGTTCTAATGCAAAAAGGAGAATTTTCTTGTCTTCTTTCAGTATCATAAAGCCCATTTATCCATTTTTGATCAGATCTTTAAAATGGCAGCTCTTTTATATCTCAGTCTTGTAATTTTTAAATAATAATAACAATATTGAGCTTATGAAATATCTCATAATAAATGATCATAAACTTAATGGATTTGTAGAGCTGGTATATTATGTAAGTGATTTCAACTTGTATGAAACTCCTTCACAATTATGTGAGGCACTACAATTCAGTGAGAGGTTGGTTCTTAGACAGCAATTAAATTCTTGATTTCTGGGTCATTTTTTTGTATAAGCACATCTGGCTTCTTCTCCACAGTGTCTATACTGGCTGTTAAAATTGTCCTACAGTTGTACTTTCTCTGGCTGTCAGTTTGTGATTGCATAACATACAGTTTACTTCGCACTAGGATTGGAGATTCTGAAGATTTGGGAACTGCAGATAAAATTGATGCAAGGCTTTGTCCTTTGATCCACCAGTCCACCCACACAATAGACTGTCCTGCCGTTGCTGAAGGAGTCACCTTCTGCGTGACATCTCAAACTGAGTGGTTACAATTTTGGTCACAGTAACCACCAGGGTACCATAGTCCTGTTTCTAAGGGTAAGATACAGATGAAATTTTTTGAGCAATTTTTAGGTTTGATCTTCCTTAGGATGAACTAGAAGTAAAATTTAAAACTTACTGAATTTTAACAGAACAGGGACATACATCAGTGTGTTTCAGTAGCTCATAAAATAATTTGAAGTTAACTATAGAATGTAGCATCTGTTGTCAGAGCAGAAGTCTGATTGTCAGCTGCCTTTCATTGCATTAGGCTCTTGGAGAATTGTGCAGGAAATGATTTATTCTTTTTACTTAATGTCACTTATAGGAATATTCTTAACTTTTCTCGGAGAAGTGCAGGTGCCTTTGTTCTTGCCTCTGCCTGCTGCACAACAGAGCTTCTGAAAATTGAGTAAAAAATCTGCCAATTGAGAAATAACATTTAAACCCCTCTTTATGCCAGAAATAAATTACTTCACTAAGGAAAAAACTGTGAGGAAATGAACCTTTTGCATTTCATAGACATTGACTCTCAGCTTTTCTAAACACCTAGCAATGCTCTATGGGATCCTCGGGGTGAATTTTCTAATCATTTTGAGTTATCTTAATTTCAAGTTTTATGAAGATTTTCAAGTTCCAGCTAGAAGTTTTATACATTTACTTTTCATTAATTTAGTAAATGCTGTCATTTTCTAGATTTTTTCCAAGTAAAATACTGATTATCAAAATACTGTATGAGTTCATAAATTCATATATTTCTAATTATTCCATAAAAAGCAGTCATTGCCAGAGAAAAAACATGCCCACTTACATAGGCAAGATAATGAGATATTTCCCCCAAGTAATATTTTTGGATCATTATCATGTCCTATTTTAGTAAATTAAATGTCAAAAGGATGTAATAAAGCAGTCATATTTGAATTAATTACATAAGCTGGAAGTATCAGAGCACTATGCTTTGGAAAAGTTCGATAGTTCCACTTACATTTTTTTCTTATCATATAAATATTCTTTCAATTTTGTGCAGCTTCTGCTGTAATGGCTTATCTAAAATAAAATAGTTGGTTTGGAACTATAAAAATATATTAAAAAGGGACAATTAAAGTTTATGGACTTGTAATGAGCAAATTTTTTTAATGTGCAAGTATGTGTTCTGATGTTTTTAAGGTAAAATATTCACTGAATATATGTTTCCCTGAGACATGTAAACTAAGAACAGAATTTCTTCTTTCACTCGATCAGCTTAGGAGTGAAATGTGGGTCAAACCACAGAGATGGATATATAGATATTTGTTAGTTATCTGCTTGATCATCACCATACAGACATACCAGGAGTCCAGCTCTTTTTCTGGGCAGTGATGAATTATGCAGAGATATCATAGCTGAGTTAACTCTGCAGTGGGAAATATGCAAGTGCTCATGCAGGACCTTCCCTCGGCTAATTAGCCAACTAAGCAATGCTAACTATAGCAGGCATTATGCCATGTAAGCAGAGCTGCACTGCTTCTGAGACACAGCTACTGCCTGTACACAATGCTATTTTTGGGAACTGTGAACTTCTCACCGCTTCTTCAGAATGAACTGCATGCATCTAGCTCCCCCCTGGAGTGCAGAGGAAAGAAAGCTGCTTCAAACGACAGAAAAACTTAAAAGAGACAAATGTCATTCACCTATGGGTGGGGTCTCCTGGAGGTATGCAGAGAGTCTTGTCAATGGCTGCTGAGATTGGCCTCGGTGGCAGATCTGCCAGGCTGCCACTTGCTCAGTGAGTGTGAGCAATCTGGTTTTTTCCTGTCATCTCTAAAACTGGATACCTCCCTACAAATTTGGAAAGAGAGGCACCGCAGCAAGTGTCCAAAGAAATCTCATTCTTTTCATATAAATAGCATTACTGAGACATTAGTAGTGACTGTGCTTGTGGCTGTGAGTAGAGATCTGAAAACAGCCAGATATTAGTTCTGGTGGTTGATCCAAAACTACTGGGAAAGCATCGTTCGAGATTGATAGAACTGCTTAAGGTACCCCAAAGATATTGGCAATGACACCAAGTGTGTGATGTGGTTGTCATACTGGAGGGAGGGGATGCCATCCTGAGGAAGCAGGACAGGCTTGAGAGATGGGCCCATGTAAATGTCATGAAATTCAAGAAGGCCAAATGCAAGGTTGCCCAGAGAGGCTGTGGAGTCTCCTTCACTGGAGATATTCAAGAAGTGTCTGGACACAATCCTGTGCAATGTGCTCTAGGATGGCCCTGCATGAGCAGGGAGGTTGGACCATGTGACCCACTGTGGTCCCTTCCAACCTGACCCATTCTATGGTTTTGTGATTGTGTCCTGCAGCTGGATCAGGGCAATCCCAAGCAAAAGAACAGGCTGCAAGGAGAATGGATTGAGAGCAGCCCTGAGGAAAGGACTTGGGATTGTTGGTTGACAAGAAATTCAACATGACCCAGTAATGTGCGCTCGCAGCCCAACCGCGTCCTGGCTGCATCAAAAGCTGTGTGGCCAGAAGGTCAAGGGAGGTGATTCTGCCCCTCTGCTTCCCTCTGGTGAGCCCTCACCTGGGGTGCTGCCTTCAGCCCTGGGAAACCCCAACATAAAAAAAACATGGACCTGTTGGAAGGAGTCCAGAGGAGAGCCACAAAGATGATCAGAGGGCTGGAGCACCTCTGCTATGAAGACAGGCAGTGAGAGTTGGGAGCATGAAGATGCAACCTTCCAGTACCTAAAGGGGGCTACAAGAAAGCTGGAGGAAGACTTTTTACAAGGGCATGTACTGATAGGACAAGGGAGAATGGCTTTAAACTGAGACCAGGTTTAAATGAGAAATAAGGGAGATTGTTTTTATGATGAGGGAGGGGGTAAGGCACTGGCCCAGGTTGCTCAGAGAAGTTGTGGAAGGCCCATCTCCAGAAGTGTTCTAGGCCAGGTTGGGTGGGGCTCTGAGCATGCTGATCTAGTGGATGGTGGGAGGGTTGAAATTAGAGACTTTTTAAGATCCCTTCCAACCTAAAACATTCAATGAATTCTTTTTTTTTTTTTTCATTTTTAACAGCTAGGAAAACTGATGTTTGGTACAAAATACAAGTTAAAATACGAGAGCTCCAAATAGCATAACTTGAGTTTGTTCCTGTATTGTGAGAAAAAATAACTGATGTTGATATAGAGCCACAAAATCTTTCAGGTGAATGAAATAATAATTTACAGGTGAAAAATATTCTGGATAATTTTTTTTTTCCAGCTATGGCAGTCAGCCTCTCTAAGAGAAGAAAATGTTCTTAGAAGCTCTTTTAGAGCAGTTGTAATGAGTGGGTGGTAGGAGTACCAAAACTGCAGCTATTCAGGGTAAACCACGCTCAGAAAAGGTAATTAAAAATAATTCTCCTTCATACTAAGGTGTATCATGATGTTAATGCATCCCTTAATGAATTAGATACACACTGCTTTTTCCATACCTTTTTTTACTGAGTTGTAGTTCATTTATCATCTTCAGGAAAGCTCTGGCACATTTTTCATCTGGTCAGCGAATTTGGAAAGAAATTAATGGATGCAAATTATGATTAATAACTTAGTTACCCTGCTTTTCTTTTTAAAGCAGCACCACCACAGAGCACACATTTAAAATGCCATGAAATCAGCAAGTAGTACTATACAAAATATATACAGAAAGTTATTCACTTGGGAAAAACTCATTCTGCAAACTAAAAATGCAATGAGAAATGTTCAGATAGGGCCTTTTGGCCTAAAACAACTCTCAAGTTTTGACAGAAGGTCCCACCATCTTAAAGGCTCTCTATGTCATTTGTTTCAAGCTCCGTGTCTTTAGTGATGTCAATAAGTGGTGTCCTCTGTGGCTCCAATATCATCCTCTCCCACAGAAAATGACCTGCTTATCTCTTACCAACAGCTCTAAGATGATAAATGGAGTTTTTATGGAAATCTTGCACACGATAGTTCTGAAGACAGAAAGACTGTGTGGTAAAAGAGAGTCTTTTCAACTCTGAAAATGCAGTAAGAATTGTCCCTTCTGAAATATTCCCCTTCAGGAATATCAGTTTTTTGAAGTTGAGTCATTTTGCATTTCTTGAATGAAGAATGAATACACAGATGTTTAGGAGATGCTGTTGTTTAAGCATTCTTTGATTTTGGTAATAAATTCCACCTTGCATTGCTCATGAAGTGACTAATTTAAGAATCAATCAGACATCGTATCAGGTTGTGTTTTTCAGAGCACTTCATGGGCTAATATAAAATTACATGGAGATATTAGATTCTTTATAATTAATGTCCTGTATATCTCGGCAGCATATTATTAAGAATCATCCATCTGGTTTCAGGAAAGGATAATTACAAAAGTAGGCCTGGTTAATGAATCAAAAGACCTACTCTATTTTTTAAGGTGAGACATCATCCCTGGTACGAAAAAGAAAGGTAGTCGAAATATCCCAAATAATTTTAGTTATATCATATGAAAGAGAAGAAAAGAGGAACTTTTTTTCTGCTTCTGAAGGTATCAGCAAATATTCAGAATAAACTACACTGCGTTGGGAGGGTGCTCACTCCATACCTACTGAATACAAACTTCTTTTATTTGAGGGAAATAGAAAGAAGCCTAAAGAAGGTACAGGGACAACTCCTCTTAATTGACTTCTTTTGTGCCATTTTGCAATCTCATTAGCATGAAAAGGATTGGGCTTCTGAGATTGATGTTGGTCCTAATAAAGGGAAAACAATTTCATTTTCTTTCAGTCTTTTTTAGTCTTTTGATAATTTGCACTTGACTTGTTTAGCAACTGAATTTCAAGATAAATATGAAAATAATCAAAGATGTATTTTATTTAATACCTTTGGGTTTTTTTACATCAATTACTGCAGAAAAATGACCAAAGGAAAATTTCTATTGGAGAATTTTTCTACTTTAGAACTGAAATTATGTAATACCTACAAAAATGCTCTCTTTAGGTTGATACAAAGGGAGAGGTCAAGAAATGTTCAAAGGCTTATTATTCTTCTTTTTATCAACAATAGATACCAAACATTCTGTTCCTCAGAATCAGAAGCTTTATTTTAATTCCTTTTATCTGGCTGGAGAAAGGTTAAAGGGAAAGATTAAGGCATTAAGATTTGTAAGAATTACGAGATTCTCTAAAGCATTTTCAAAGAAGCTTTATTTTTGGCTCAGCTGCATGATAACCCATCCCAACTTTTGTTCTGCTTTCAACTGAGCTATTTATACTTTGGAATTCACTGTGGACATTGCCTGAGGTTATTATTATTTTCCCTCATGGGTTTGTTTGTTTGCTGGTGGTTTTTTTTTTTTTTTTTTGAAACAACATTGATAATATTATTCAAGCATTTATTTTATGCTTGGGGTGCTTTAAAATGCTCTTTTTGCTTTCTCATTTACAGTAAGTGACAGTACGGTGAGCTTAATTCAGTGGAAGAAAATCTGTATCATACAAACCCAGAAAAGGAGGTGATATTTCTTGCAGCCTGAAGGAATGAGACTTGGCCTCTATTTCTCTTTTCAAAGTGAATTTAGGGAGCATGACAAGTGGCAGCAAAAACAGTACCAACACAAGTTTCATCCCTGAAACAGGATCCTATAGAAATGCAGCAGAACCACGTCTAGTGAAAGTGGTTGGCTGTGTGGAAAGCTACCCTGGGAATCTGAGCAGTGCTTCTAAAATGAGGGATTACTAAGAGATACTAGAAACTTGACCAGGTGCTGAATGGTGCAGACTTGTGTGATTCTAATTTCTCCTTTAGAGAGTTTAACTTTTCCACCAGTATTAACTGCAGTGATTTTTAGATCAGTACAAGGCCAAGAAGAAAATCTATGAATTGAAAGGAAACAGATCAACCACTGAAAAAAGACAGATTTTACTTTGTGCATCTTCTTCTTTTTTTTTTTTTTTTTTTTTTTTTTATAATAAAGATTGACTTGTGGATTGAATTTTCTCATGGAATTTTGGTTTTGTTTTTATACAAGCCATAACTGATGCATTGAATTCCTTGCTGCAGGACAGAACTGGGGCCAAGGTCTCGGTCTTCTGCTAGCTTAAACCAATTTTGAATCCAGGTGAAAAATCTGAGAGGCCGTTCATGTTGTGGCACACCAGTACTGTACAATTCATGCCCTGTATCATGGAAGAGGCACCAGCTTGAACCACGGGGCAAGGCAGAACATCAGGAAAGTGATAAGAACTGACAGATGATTTTATAGGTTGCTGGAGAAAATGCAAGTTTTTAGGAGATTAAGTTATTTAATTAAGGATTTGGGTTTGTTTTCTTTATTTTCCGGAGTTTATCATTCTCTGATGTGCTCTTTAATGACAGTCTGATGCAGACTTGAGAACAGCATGGTTCTCAGTCTAGTGAGAAAGCCTATCTCTTTTGGGAAATGGCCCATGTATTTTACTGCTTCGTAACTGATTTCCTATTGATTTTTTATGTTGGATTGCTTGTGGTTTAAGTAGAAGTTTCTCAGCTTAGTTTAAAAGCTATTTAAGCCATGCTATTAACTAATGTACTTGTTATATCCTTCTTCCCCATTTCCTTGACATAAATTATACTTCGTTCATTCCAAATTGTTCATCTGCACTGAGCTATAAACTACAGGGCAGAAATTGGGTGTGAGTTAAAGAGAAACAACTTTACTGGAAAACATGTTATGTTAACAAATAACTTACACACAGACATCCCATCCCCATCCAAGCCAAGCAGTGTTTTACAGCTGCAGCCAAGGAGGATAACAGGGCTCAGGTGTGCCTGGTGGACAAGCCTTTCAACAGAAGTGATTTTATCTCGGACTTAGCTACTTTTGGATAGGGGCACTTGTGATTAGGTTTTGTGGCTGAATGAACTTGGGGGAAATTTATGACTCGAACATTCTGATAAAAAGTGGAGTGACATCAGTATTATCTAAAAGCAATCTATTTCAACTGCCTTAGGAATCTAGAGGAGAGTTTGAGGCAAATAAAAAGCGGCAGCCTCACCTTTGAGGGCCTTAATAGACTTGTGGAAGCAGCTTTACAAGTAGTGCTGTGAAAAAAGGATTTAAAGATAGAACTGTCACGATTTTTTAGAAGCATCTGCTACAAAAAGACTATAGAGCATACAAGAGCGGTGTGACTCAGCCAGAAACAAGGTGAAAGGCTGTTTTGAGTGAATGATCTGAGTTTTCTTCAAGGGATCTGTAAGTGTTTTAACAGATAAGACCAGGGTGAAAGGATGGGACTGAAGCAGGTAAGTCTCTGCTACAGCAATTTACGCAGTTAAAAGGATTAAGTGTTCCTCTTTTTAGTACACAGAGAGGACCTTTAAATTTTATTTGAAATGATACTGTCCAGTTGCAGTTTACACTGCTTTTACCAGAATGAAAGCTGATCTGTGTTAAGCTATCACCACCTAGTGGTAACAGAGAAATGGTAATGGCAACAACCCCGTGGAAATTTTTTCAAGTATTTTTGTTAGCGGTTGTGCTTTCATTCTTTCAAGTATTTTTGTTAGCTGTTGTGCTTTCGTTGGTGTTGTGGAATATGCAGAAGCAAGACTGATGAACTCTGATAGAAAACAAGTTAATAAAAGTGGCAGTAGTCCCTCACCAGCTTAATTTTTTATGGCTCCCTCTTCTGTGTTGTATGATAGCTTGTTAAGGAGTAGTTAGTTAATAATTTCTCTCTTAATAGTATTGCTTGTAGATGCAATTAGCTAGTGTGCTACTTTATTATTCTGCCTGCTTTTTGATTTATTGTAAATGAATTGTTGATGTTTAAAGGAAGGTGAGGTTTATTTTATATGAGGTGAAAAGGGTTTTTTTAAATGCAGCTGACTACATTTTATAACTGCTCTGCACTGAATTGATTATATATTGTTTGATGTATATGCATTTGATACAATGCTTAAAAAACACTTTGACTTTTTAATAAAAATAACTTTCAGTAGTATGTGGTTGCTTAATTATCATATCAGAATCAGCAGGTATATCACTGATAGCTTTCATGTTTTTGCTTTGATTTGTGTCTACATAGTTTAGGGTAAATTACCATGCTTCCAAACCATATTGGCATGTCATTGAGCCACAAAACACTATGTCTGCAGAGCTTTGTGCTGTGCCATATTGAGATACTTGAGCCATCGGGTACACCTCATGAGGTACTGCACTAAGCCAAGCCAGCGTGTCTGAAAGAAGAAGCAAGATAAAATCCTGTCCACTTCACAGCCCAGAAGTGTCCTTCTTGAGCACTGTCTTAGTGAACTGGTCAATCCAAAAGTGCAGCACTGACTGACAATTTTTCCATGTTTATGTCCACACTGATTGTGTTCACTGCTCCCCAAACAGTGTACATAGTGTCTTCTTGGAGGGGCTTCTGCTTCTTTATAGTGTCTGTCAAAACTTGAAAAATTTATTTTCCCTTTTTGTATGTTTCTGAAAAAAGAGATATGTTTTTTTAATCATCTTAAGTACTGGGATGGCTGCTGAGAACCAGAAAGAAATGTGATCTCTGATCTCTTTTTATAAATTCTTCTAGAAAAATAACAATATTGATGAAAGTCATCAGTAGCTTTAAACTTTCTTAAGTTTTTAGAACATAACTGATTTACAAATTTCATATCTTTTGTCTTTCTTTCAATTTTATTGTTAGATTTGTAGTGTAAATCCATATATTATGTAAATATTCAGATATGTTACATAGGTATGAAATTGACTAATAAAAAAGTGAGAAATAACAGATTATGGTCCAAGTGCACAGACTAAGCACACAGAAGCTATGTGCTGTACCTCAGATTAAATGGCGACTTTGTTTCTTTTAAGTGGAAATAGATAGAATGATTTTTTGATGAATGTGAACAAAAAATTATATTCCACTAGTAAGTTGTTTTCTTTGACTACAAATTGTAGGTGTTTTGCTGCATTGTTAGACCAAGCAATTTTTGACAGCATTTTCAGGAAGGGTTTCCTCTGGTAACTCTTCTCTTCTGACCCTTTGCTCTGAATTTTAGACTTATCAGTAGTGTGAATAAAACTGTGGCTGCTTGGTTGGACACCCCTTAGGGTTTTCAGTGTAATCCACCTGAGATTCCTTTTGTAAACAAAAATCTTTACATTAACGAGGAGGTCTAATACCATTTTTAAAAAAATTTTTTTTCAAGTTTAAAATTACCAGTATTCTCTAGGCGAAGATTTAATCAAATCCAGTAGTGTTTTGGAAAACTAAAAGAAGAGGGTAGGATAAAATCTGTGTACTATGTCTGAAATGATTTCTTCTGAATATCTAATGAAATTTTTCAGTTCAAATCCAGTTTTATGTTGCTAGTTTAGACAAAATTGTATAATGTGGCCTTTTTCTCTGCCCTCCTCACTTTCTTTTTCTAGTACTGATTACGAATATGAAGGGACTGTAATGTTTTTAAATGATACGTTGTTCTTTAATGTCTTAGTATTTTTGAATGAATTTATTTATCAAATGAATTAGGATACCCTCCATCTTTTGAGAGTTTTATCTGCTGTCATGATGCAAAGTGGGAATTTGAAGAGGTAGCAAAATGTGTTTCGGCATATTACTGTGCACATGGGCTTGTGTCTCACCGTGGGAGTGCTTCTCATGGCACCAGTTACATTACACTGCATTCCCCCTGAGGGAATGAGACTGGTGTGCTGATACACACAGTCAGCAGGGAGCAGATGAGGACAAGACATGTTCATGCCTGCTGGAGATGCCAGTGGTGGCTTGGCATCGTACTAAAGGCAGGAAGAAGGGACTTAATTATTTTATTTTATTTTATCTCTGGACAAGTTTTGACTATCATTTGGATCCAGGTATCAATAATGTTGCATTACAGTTTGGACTTGATATTACAGATTAGCCTTACTCCTAGTTTTCTTCCCCAGCATCAGGAACTTTCATCAGGGACTGCGCTGATAGGACAAGAAGTAATGGATACAAGCTGAAAGAACTTGGGAACTTCAGGTTAGATATGCAGAATAAATTCTTCACTGTGACAGTGGTGAGGTACTGGAATAGGTTTCCCAGAGAAGCTGTGGATGCCCCATCCCTGGAAGTGTTCAAGGCCAGGTTGGATACGGCCCTGAGCAACCTGGTCTAGTGGAAGGTGTTCCTACCCATGGCACAGGAGCTGGAACTACATGATCTTTAATGTCCCTTCCCACCCAAAACATTCCGTGATTCTGTGAACATTGTCATGTGCTGACTACACATTTGAATTCATTTGTTCTCCTTTGATCAACCTAAATGAATCCTTTCTCTATTTTTCTGTGTTTCTTTAACGAAAATAGTAGAAATATAACTATCAGCTGTGTCTTACCATGTTTGCCACAATTTTGTAGTCTCCTAATCTCTTTCTTCTCATCTGTGATGCCTCTCAAGGCCCTGTTGTACGCTTGTAAATCTGCCTCAGTAACTTCCAACAGAGCCAAGAGGGGCAACTTTATTGATATCTCCTGTGCTCAGTCTGCCTGATGGCACTGATGATAGTGAAAGGTATGTGACTGAATGATAGAAGGATCTGTGTAGTAGAAGAGCCTCTCTCCATGTTCCGGTTTGGCTGAATTTAGAAATACATCCTCTGAGAGAAGGCAGGTTAAAGCCAGCCCTCCCCCACCAGGTTTGGGAAAAAATAAATTTTCCTCAAAGGAAAGTGAAAGAGATAAAAACTATTTATTTAACAAACACACAGGAAAAGGATAATAATGCTAAATAATGAAACCTCCTGCTCTGCTGAGAGAAACCTGGGGGGAAATTCAGAGTCCTTCCATAGATATCTCTCCCCCTTCTTGGAGCTGGGACGGGGTGGTGGGCCCACCTCCAGGGCCAAGTCCTGGGTGGAAAGTCCTCCCAATGTATTCTGATGTTGAAACAGTCCAGCAGAGAGAAAAGGAAAAAAACGAAGTCCCAGGAAAACAAAAGTTCAACTCTCCAGAGGAAAAGGAGCTGAGGTAAAAAAAACTGCCGAAAGCTGGCTGGAAAGAAAAGCCAGCCAGGTGCTTCCCTTCCCTCTCGCTCTCCTGCCACAGCTGAAAAAAAGTCTCTATCTCTATGTGACCTTGAACAAGCTGCAAACTGCTTTGAAAAAGTTTTGCTCAGTTTTTCCTCCCCCTTCTCAGGCTCAGTTTAAAGGCATAGAAAGGCACAAAAATTAATTTCAGGGCATAGGGCAGTGATATGGGATACACATCATAAAGTCACCCCAAGACACTCCATCACACTGAAATGAATTAATTTGTCCTTTACAAATGGCAAGCTGTAAGAATGTAAACAGGCCACATATGATGATTACTAATACAGCTATAAATTGTACTGGCAGTACCCCAAGTTCTTTGTGAAAGTTGGAACTCACTTAGGAGCAATCGAACAGGGAAGAGTCAGAGAGGTCTGGCTCCTGAATATTATGGGTCCTAAGAGGGAGAGAGCTATTTCTATTAGAGTGCAAGTATTCAGTGAAAGACTAGGCTAAGGGATAAGAATGAATGACTAAAACAGCTTTCCATGAGTGAACTTCTAATTCTCTGATATTTTATTAATTAATGGCTTTGCTTGCAGGAGCATACTTTCTCAAAACAAGTGACCAAGTAAATGTCCTTTGTTCTGGAAACAGAGCACAAAATTTAGGTCAGTATACAGAAAAAGAAAGCCCTTTAGGTGGCACCCCTTAGTAAACTCTCCTATTGAAGTTGCTATAATTCCATCTGATGTCTTGAGTGAAAATGCTTCTGTAAGGGTAATTGTCTGGTCTACTGCTCTCATTTTTTGTTGCTTTTAGTGATTATATGAGTTTTCACAACAAATATTGGCTGTGTAGTCTGTCTACCCAAAGTGTGATAGGTAAGATCCAAGCTGCAGAAATCCTCGAATAAATCCAACCTTTGCCTAGAAAGCACCATGTTCACTCCAATGCTTTTAATTTCTATTGCTTCTGAGTTGTTATGATGGAGAGGTCTATTGGATTTTTTTTTCTACAGAGAGATCTGTTTGATTTAAAAACTGAATTGAAATTGTTAATGCAAAGCAATTAAAACCTTTTTTTTTAGTTTGTTTTTAATAGCTTTTTACAGCAAGCAAGACCTTCAAGCTTATTAGAAGAGCAGGGTTTACTGGTATTAAGCTGAAATGTTTTGTGTTGTTATCTGTTGAGCCCAAACCTGGTCTTATTTTTGTCCAGACAATGCCTTACTATTGAAAAATGCTTGGCACTTTAACACGCTGTCTGTGAGAAATTTTTCCTGCAATTTTATTTGAACTTACTACCAATTCCTCTTCTCCACCTATTTTCAGCTTGGGGAAAGGTTTTCTGAGTCCATCAGAGTCTGAAGGGTGATACTTGTGTGACTAGTAGAAAGGTAGAATATCCCCTGAAGAGGTTAAACAATAAGAGTGAGAAAGAAGCCTTTTCAGAGGCTTTCAGGATAAAGAAAGCAAGCAGAATTGTACCCAGTCCCAAAAGTTCTGCATTGATGACCATGAACGAGGCTTACCTTGGCGCTTTTGACACTTTCAACACTCAGGAGTTTTGTTTCTTTTTTATTCGTCAAGGAGCTAGTTATTTCAATTCATATCTGCTAGGTCTCACTTTTTCCTTAAAAGAAAGCTGAAACTTCTTACAGTTTAGACATTGCTTTTACTGGAGAGATTATTGGCATGTCTTGGGCCAGTGAATGTTTAGGGTGACACTTTCTTTGAAGGACCAGCTGTGTTTGGGAGATCTGAATCAGGAATGTACATGGTCATCCCTTTTTAGGCTCTATTGACTAAACTCCTACTGGGGCTGGGATACGTAACCGATAAGTTGAACACTTGGAGCTTAACAGCATGTGCCCTTACAGGCACATAGTTCCAATATGTAACTCTCATGTATTTAAACCCACCAAAACTCTGGTAAACGTGAACTATGGTAGTTTGCAGAAACACACTGTGTTTATGTGTGGGCAGAAATATTAAATTAATTGTATTGATTAAAAGCCTACTGTTCATATTCTGATAAGAAAAATGAAGTTCTGGTAATGTATGATAATAACTTTATGTTAACCTTCCAGCCTTTGTGAGTAGACTTAAAAAAAAAAAGTTGAAAATCAAAATCTTTATTCAGAACACATATTAATCTTATAAAGATAATTTTAATATTAACTTCTAAGCAGTGATGAAGGATTGGATGAATTGCTAGCCCCTTGAGCCCCAAATCACACTTATTTTTGTCTGGATTTTTTTTCCCCAATAAAGTTGACTTCAGTATTTGATACAAAATTTATTCTTTTTTTCACCCATGGTTTTTTTTATTTTTCCTAAGCTTTCAGGTGTTTTCTTCATTGCTAGCCTCTTGAAATCCAGCAGCATGAAGAACTGGTTAGAATCACATGCAGATTTTTATGGAGAGTTTTAATATTTTCATGGTATTTTCCACTGTTTTGCCAGAGTAGACAAGTACAAACCAAACAAGCCTGCCTTTTGCTTAAATCCGTGTACGTTAGACTATGCACAGCAGCAGATATTTCTGAATAATAGCCTCAAGAACAGAGATTATATGCCTCATCAGCTGCTTGGCTTTAAGTTGTATTTATTCTGTGGTTGTGGGATGCTTTGGCAGATAACTGTTACTCTATTTTGTGAGTTCTTACGGTTTTGCTTGTTTTTCTACTGCAAAGCTGCAACCACTGGCAAGGTTCATACCATTTGTTGTTTTCCTCTCATTCCAGAACAAAGCCTTATTTTAGTACCTTTTAGGACACCAAAAATCAGTTGTTAGCATAGAGCTGTTTTATGGTACAGCACAATCCAAACAGCAAGTGACAGCTTCCAAGGAGGCATCCAAATATGAACCTAATATCCTGTGCTCCTGTAAGTAGCTGGTGCTAAGGTGGTGGTGTGTGTTTGCTTAAGCAGCCATCATTTTTCCAGAATGGAGAAACCCATCCTTTGGAAGTGAGGCGGGAAAAACATCCTTCTGCATATTTTTATTACAATTTTCAAAGGTGTGTACTCAAGTGAAGGGTTCAGACTCACACCTCTCTCTTACATATTAAGTATATCCACTGACTAGAGACTTAGCACATGCAGAAACTGTCCTACTGTTAGTTTATTTCATGTACATTCTATTAAACAATTCTGTAGCCTTGACTTTTGCAGTCAATCCAAAAAGCCTTGGAGGTACGGTACAGCCCATCTCAATTGAAGTACTGTCCCTTCCCCTCTCTTCAAATCATCCTGAAGTTTTTTTTTCTCCCAAGTGTGTCCTGCTTCAGAATTGCATTCACAGGACCAAAGAAGTTTCCAAAACTTTCTCCTCTTTATCCTTGACTCTCCTCACTCAGTTCCTGCAAAACTGGCTTCTTTTTCTGCATCTGAGGAGAATTTTGAAAGCTGCATGTTCGATATACTGACAGGACTGATTTGCAAGTTGGATGACTGAGATTAGATGGGGGCAAGGGAGGAATAGGTATGTGGCAGGAGTAATCCCAGGGAATCGTAGCTCCTGTCTTCAGTACTTGCTTAACCCATGAGAGCAGTAACATTAATCCCCAACCCCTTCAACCTCTGTATCATTATCTTTCGTTCCACTTTAAAGGGATTTTGAGCATTAATACATCCTGTGAGCCTTTGTAGACTGAGGTTTTGCCCATTGCTACATTTGTCTTCCAGAAGAGTCACAGTTTGTTACACAACTATTACTTTGGGAGGTTTCTTAAATTATGTACTCATGTAGTCAAGAGTCTGAGTAATGACACCTCTATAGATATAACGGTTCGGGTAATCTTGTTAATATGCATGATGGGCTTCTTCAGTAGAAATCGAAAGTCAGATAGGAATAGTTTCAAAGGAGTCATTAATGCCTTAATGTGTTAATGCTCCATGCATAATGGTGTTCCTCCATAGTCACTGACAGGCATCATAATGGTCTTAGTACAGAAAAATGGATGTAGCTCCTCTTCCATTTTATTCCAAAGTCATACCTCTTCCTCATGTGAAACTACACAGTAAGACTAAAAAATTGTGTGACAACTGAGATCACAGGTAAGGTATAAAAATGCACAAGATGTTCACAGGTGTGTTGGAGCAAAACAAAAGCTTTCAAAAGGCTGCAGCCTAATAGTAACTGAAATGTGGAAAAGTTGTGGAGTTGAGCTACATTAATTTTGTTCTTATTTTTGTTGTAGATTTGTAACATGACAGTGCACACAAATAAAAGCAGGGTAATTTTTTACCTTATTATCTGAGAAAAAAGGGGAAACAATGTTAAATAGAGAACATTGAATTGATAGCATCAAACTTCTTATCTTGCATTTAAAACATCAAAATATATAAAATACTAAAAATGTAGGGTATGTTTAATCAGTATTTCTAAAGAAAGCATCATCAGGTTTCTCTTTTTGTACGTGAGAGATCAAAGATCATTATACTGGAGACCAGTACTCCATCCACTCTTACCTCTCTTGTGCTCAGCCCCAGTCTAATATTTACTGTGAAAAGTGGAATTATTTGAATGAGAGAGAAAGAATGACTCCTCAAACCAGCCTGATAATTTTATGGCTAGAGATTTTGCTTGTGTGGAAGAAATGTGGATTGAAATTATTGTCCAAAGGAGGCAGAGAAGTGATGTTTTAAGTCTACTTCCCGTTTAGCCATTGGCATACTTGCTTCTTACAAAACAGCTCCTTGATGTTCCTACAAATCATTAATTCTTCCAGTGCATGCCTCTATAAAAATAAAATAAGTTTGTAAAATGAATAGCAACAAATTTCTGGAGTCAATGAAGTGAAGTTGCCAAGCTTGCCAAACTGCAAAGTTGTGAAGTTGCCAAACTGCTCATTATGGTGCATAACTTCTTGCTTAAACTGACTCCAGTGCCAAAGGAATGAGAGAAAGTAAAAATAGTCTTTAAAAACATACAGAAATTACAGACTAATAAATCTGATATATAGAACAAAAATGTGGAAGTGATTAGATTAATAAAATTGTGCTGCAAAAGGAAAGAATAAATGTTATTTTATAGAGAGAAATTGCACACTAGGGCATTAATTAGGGTAGAATTTAGGGTAGGCTTTCAGAATTGCTAGAATTGATGGAAGTATAATAAACACTTGAAGAAATTTTAGATAAATTTTCTCACCAAATAGTTTTAATGGGATAACAGGAAAGGTGCACTTCTAGACTGGTAAGAGACTAAATAAAAGAAAAAATGGGATAAGAATTAATAGGAAGAGATAGGAAGAGATGATTTTTCACATTAATAAATTAGCAAGTCTTAATAATTAGAAAGTTAAAAAAAAGAATAAAATTACTAGTAATAAATGTAGAGTATACAAATGGGTAATGTATGTATTCAGAATTGGACACTCAGTCCTGTTTGTGTATATACCCTTGGGAACGTGGATGGAAAGGAAAAATGTATCAAAATATCACCGATGCTGTTCATAAATTCTCTGCCTACTTCTTTCAGAAAGGGCATATTGTGTTTTCTTTTAATTTTTTTTTCTTTTTCTTTAGAATATGGTTTGGAAAACAAATATCAAGATAATCAATGGACACTGGCATATAAATGGAGAAAGGAAAAAGGAAAGGAAATAGGGAAGGTTGTCCAAGTCTTCCCAAGGATAGAGAAGTCAGGGAATAACTCGTGAAAGTATTAAATGCTAGACATAAACAGTTTTTCACACAATGCTTAATTAAATACAGTTCACATCTGCTAACAATATTATTGATAACTTCAAAAGACATTAGATAAGTTCAAGTAAGAAAAATGCATTCAGTGCTATTGAAAACAATGATTTACTAAAGCTCTGCTTACCCTTAAGACACAGGTGACTGATGATGGAAGGCTACACAAGGAGAAGTAATGCTCATTATTTACCCCGATTTCTCTTTTGAAACCTAACATGGAGATCTTTGATCAAGTACCTCTAATTTTATAATTCTTAATATTTTCATCATAGATGTGCTTACTCTGTCTTGCAAGTGACCTTCTGTTTACTTATTAATTCGTCCAGGTCCAGGAAAGGGGTTCCAGTTGAAGGTGTGAAGCCATACACTTGAATAACTTGCAGTTCCTTGGCCCCTCTGTGTTGTGTATCTGGGTATATTTGGAGATCTGCTTCTGCCTGGAGATAACAGCCTCAAAATACCATCATAGCATAGAACTTTCCATGGCTTTAGCAGCAGTGTTAGGAGCTGTGATCTTACCAGCATCTCCTCAGATGGATGGCCATATTCACCAAGTCCTTAAAAGTCTGTCATGTAGAGTAGCTGGCAACTATGGGTTCTCAAATTGTATATTTTACATTCCT
>NW_008236769.1:2849427-2880281 GCF_000691975.1 Corvus brachyrhynchos
CCTGCTGACATTGGCCTCAATTAGCATTTTCTGGTGTGTTAGCAGTGATATGCAGGAATTAACATATATTCTGCAAGCTCTTGACACTCCCTGCCCTGCTTGGTGTTTTGTTTTCTCCAAATTTATTCGCCCAAAAACAACAGGGGGAAAACACAGAACAAATGACTGACTTTGGCTGCTGCATGAAAGTGTTAATTTTGATCATTTTACAGAGCAATTAAATAAACATGGTTGTGACTATAACTTGCTAGAAAGGACATGAGTTCAAATATTTGGCTTTAAAATTCTTTTAATGCAGCCAAGCACCTTGTCTACAGCTGGTAACATCTGCAGGCCTGTTGTGCCTAGGGAGTGCAGCCCCAAGCTGAGGCTGCATCTACCAGCCTCTTTATATCCTACCTTTCTCTTTTTTGTATGACTTTTCTTTATTTTTCTATGAATAAAAATTTGCACATTTTAACTTATTCTCATCATAAGACTTCAGTTGTTTAAGAGATAAGATCTGCAGGACACCCTCATGTTTTCAAATGATAATCAGTAGAGGACACATGAGGATTTTTTAATATGTTTTTTAATGTGATTCTTGACTCCCCCGCAACCAAAAAATGAAATAAAAAATGCAATATGAAAAGTGAAAGTCTTTATTGCCGCTCTCAAAATAACTGGGCCAGCTTATAACTGTTATTCATAATGGCATTTTATTGCATGAACCTTGAAAATTATTTTCATTCCCTGATTATACAGACTGTTAAGAGAACATGCATTTTGTTATAGATGCAAATATACCAGCTGGCTTTTCACTGACCTTGAGTAAACCCTTAGCTGACACATAATTTTAGTTCCCTTGAAATCCATTTAAAAAGTTAGATTACTCCCAAAGCCCAACTTTAGCCTGTCCATAAAATGAGCAATGGATATTTGCTCATTTGTGGGTAGTCCCTAAAAGAGCCCAATGCATCTCACAGATTTCCAGCCTCTGCATTCCTTCAGGTTCTAAAATGTTTTATGGGAACACATGAAGGAAAGAGGAGTATATCTAAAAATAATAATTAAAAAAACCCCAACAGAACAACAAAATAAAAACCAAAAGAAAATATCTACTATAAAGTGTAGACGCAGGACTGGTACTTTCTCACAGTGTTGTCTTTTCCTTGCTATGTTTTGCTCTGACTGCAGGATGGCACACCTAACTGCATGCTATTTCCAGAGAGGAGCACTAATACTGACACACCAAAAAGCCTGGGTGATTTAATTATGGACAGCCTCTTCTGTGGCAATGCTAGGAGAAAATAAAGGCAAATGATTCTCAGGTTACTTACCTAACAAAATGAGGTAGCCATCTGAAATGCATCCATGGTTATTTCAGAAGTATTTAACAGGCACATAATGTGGAAACCTCAAGGCTTCTATGATACAGACTCATCTAAAGACAAAATGTAAGCCTGTATAAGTATATAATGTGAAATTATTTAAAACAGATCAGTATACAAAATGACCATTAAAGCTATTTAAACAGCATAATTAGCATTAAAATATATATTTGCAAACTTTAGCATTTTATTCTTTGGAAATATTAGGTCTGATGATATCCAGCTTAATTTTTGGCTGCTCAGAATTGTGGAATTTCTGAAGTCCCATTAGGTGGCTCTAACTAAAGCCAGTTTTCATGGATTCTATCACTAGCTGCACATAGAAAAGTAGTTTTTTCATTCACTTATAAAATGGATTTGAAAAACTTTATTTTAGCTGTTACTTGACTTGACTGCTTCATTTTAAAGTTTGAAGGTTATGCTTAATTTTTCCATGTGGCAGCTCACTTCACATTGTAGAAATACTGTAGACTTGGACAGGTTGTATCTGAAGTGCTACTCTTGAAAATGTTAGAACTCTGTGTTAACAATTTTAAGTAGTGGACTTACTTTGTTTAGCCTTTGGTCAAGTTTTAGGTTTTTCAAAAACTTTCCTGCTTGTTCAGGTTGCACAAATTTCACACATTATTGTGGAACATTTTTTTTACATCTTTTATTTAGTGTTTGTTCCAGATATTGTTAAAAGTTTATGGTTGGTTTGGATGCTAAGTATATTATTTAAACAGCTTTCAGAAAACTGGACTCCTCAGGAACAAGTAATAGAAAAAGGAATTTTGAAAGAACAGTCAGCCACTCATGAAGTAACTGTCTCAAGCCTAAGAAATGCTTTGTATGTTTTGAGTGACTGGGAATTAAAGAGCCACACTTATTTAAAGAATGCACAGGAGCAGCTGATAGGGATTGAGAAAGCATTGCTGGTTTCCAAGGGTTGTCATTTAAGTGCAACTTAGAAAATGGCCTTGTCTTTCTGGTAACTTTATGACCTATGCATCATTTTCTCTCTCTCCACCCCATCCTTGAGAAATGCAGCAAAGGAGAGAAGCTGTCAGATTTTATTGATTTCTATGAAGTTTCTTATGGTTTGGTATTCAAACCACTCAGTGCTCTCATTATCTGTTAAATGTTCTTTAACTGCTGCCTGTCACAACACTGAAAATAGGAAAAAAGTGCTTGAAGGAGAACAGAATGGACATAAAAAATGAGTTGCATCAGCATCACATAAACTTGCTTTCAACTCCTTTTGGTCTTTGTGTAGGATTTCAATTTAGATCTTTATGAACTGGACACTTTGTATGGTAGACTAAGGTTAGCAACTTCTGATATCTCACTTCTACTAGGTAAAACAGAAGAAGATGCTATCAACATTAGACTATAGTTTTAAAACAAACCACCGAATTCTGGTAAGTATAGGATTGTGTATATATATATTATTTTGTTGTTTTAAATTGCTAAAAATTCCCTAAAACCAAGCTGTGAATTCTTAAGTATTAAAGAATACAAAGGCATATGGAAACTTCTTTAATTTTTTTTTTAGGGTTTTATTCATAACATTTTATTACAGGGTATTGGCAGTTCTGGAATTCAGACAGTGAGCAGATATTCAAAACAGATGCTGTCTAGGGAAATTGCTCTGCTTGCCCTCTTAGTTCCATCTGAAACTTCATTAATGAATCTTTCCTTTTTATCTCTCTTGTTTTCCTTCCATATTTTAGAAGGATGATAGAGAGACAGGCAGACAGATACAGAGCACAGAATTCCACCCAGGGAAAAAAAGAACTGTGAGGAAGAGTCAGCCCTGAGCTTTTTAGTTGTAAGCCTTTGCAAAAACCTTTTTACTGTTTGTCATAGAATTGAAATGGTTTTGGACCTGAAAGAACATTCAGTTAACTCCTGTACTATGCCACCCAGTAGATCAAATTGCCTGGGGCCTTATCCAACCAGGCCTTAAACACTTCCTGGACTGTGGCATCCACAACTTGTCAGAGCAACCTGTGCCTCATCACCCTCACAGAATTTCTTACTAACATCACCTGAATTTCTCTTATTTTAAAGCCATTCCCCCTTGTCCTGTCACCATCTGCCCATGTACAAAGTTGCTCTCCCACATTTTTATACTCCCTCTTCAAGTACTGGAAGGTCACAATGAGGTATCCCCAAACCCTTCTCTTCTCTAGGCTGAAAAATCCCAACTCTCAGCCTATTTTCCTAAGAGAGTTTTTATAAACCTTTGTGGCCTCCTCTGGACCTGATTCAATAGGTCCAGGTCTTTCTTCTGCTGAGAACTGGATGCAGCACTCCAGGTGGGGTTTCACAGGGGTGGAGTAAAGGGGGAGAATCCCCTCCTATGATGTGCTGGCCACATTGCTTTGGATGCAGCCCAGGATATGGTTGGCCTTCTGGGCTGTGAGTGCACACTGTTGGCTCCGGTCCAGCTTTTCATCCACAAGAACCCCCAAGACCTCCTCCACAAGGTTGCTCGCAATGGGTTCTTTTCACAGGCTGTGCTCATCTCTGGGATGGCCCTGACCCAGGTGCAGCACACTGAACCTGGACTTGTTGAACTTCAGGAGCTTCTCATGGTCCTGCTTCTCAAGCTTGTCCAGGTCCCATTGGATGGCATCCTGTCCTTCTGTTGCCTCACCTGCACCACTCATCTTTGTGTCATCTGCAAACCTGCTGAGGGTGCACTCGATACCTTATGTAATTTAACCAAAATATCTGATTCTTATTGCGGCTACTATCTTATTCAAGTTAAATTTCCAGAGCTGTTCTAGAATGAATATAGTGAAAACTATTTTTCACTCCATACTTCCCTGCTTATGCGTTCAGGTGCTAATTTTATTTTTGTACATGTCAAATTGTAGTGCAAATGTGCTCAGCTGAGTATAAATGATGCATTTTAAGTTGTTTCATTAGAAAATTACACTAGTAATAATGCAGTGCAGTTTCATGTCTCATAATGGCATCATGACTTCACTACTGAGCACAGTGCCTCAATGTCAAATGCCAGAGTTCAGAAAAAGTAGTTACTATTCAGGTGCCAGAATAGCACTGTCCCTTCTGCTCTGCCAGCTTCTGCAGCATAAACAACAGCTGTCGCTCAATGCTGTGAAAAGTGTCTGGTGTACAAACAGCTGTTTTTGTACCCAGGCTTATGGGTCAAGGCAGCAGAGATGTCGAGGAGAGTACCACTGGTGGAAGCTTTCTGCATTCTAATCGTTGCAGTGGGGTGTAAGAGAAGTGCTGGCACAGACATCCGTGTCACTTCTCCAAGGGCTGTGTGCATCACAGGGGTGGCTCCCCAGCTGAATAACCTTCCCAGGCTCTGGGACCTCATGGATGGCCCTGAACAGAATTTGTCCCAAAGGAAAAAGAGCCCAAGCACAGAGCTGAATTTGAGGTGGATTTCTGGTTGTGTTATACACTGTATTGTAAGAAAAAGTGGAATTGCCCACTGAACATTTTGATCTAAGTAAATATCATTCAATTAAGTGGTGTTTTGTTTGCTGTTTGAAATATATTGCCAGCTTTTGCTGACCAGATCCAGAAGTTGAGCTCTTCGTCTAAAGGCCTTGGCTGCTGTCCCAGAGATCATTTAGAAATGCAAAGACCATTCACTGAATTTTTAAGTGGCCATGGTGACAGACAGGCACCAGAAATGGCTTCATTTGTGCCAGTAAATAGAATCCTCTGAAACTGTGCACTACTAAATGTAAAAAGTTGTCACTGTGTTTTTCCATACCAGTATTTAGATGTTTTATCAGTCAACATTTAATGTTTCAGACATTTTGTTTCAACAAACAAATGTTTGAACACTGTTTCTTTAAAATAGTTATTCCCATATCAAAAAGGTATTTTGAAACTTACCTACTCTTTTTGTTAAAAACCACTCCTTTGTATTTCCAAGGAAAAATGTTAATCTCTCAAAACATAGTTCCAGGGTGATAAACTATGCTTTTCTTTTTTAAAAAATAATTACTACTTTAACTTACTAATAGGTTGCCCAAGGCTTATGATAATAGATAGCAGAAACAATCAAAAAACATGACTGTCCTCTGAGATTCAGTTCCATTGTCTCAACAAACTGCACATTTCTCAGATATTATCTCATTTCGTTTTGGTTTTGAAGTCATTAAGCACTTCCTGCAGCTTCAAGTAAAAGTCTAAAAGTCTGGCAAAAGCCCAATCTAGTTTAATAATCCAACCATGAAATAACAAAAAAGGCTCATTACTGCTATCTAATAATAAAGAGGTCTAATGTTAATTTTTGGAATGCTGATTGTAGAGTTTCAAGTTCTATTAAATCTTTAAAAAATACACCTTTTCTGTGTTCTGAGTATCACTGAAATGCTTTTATATTTTGGTGACAGCTGTAATTTTCTTAACTTGGTGTCTGTGCCCCCCATCCAAAAAAAAAAAAAGTTGCATTATAGTAGCAGTAGGGAAAATAATAGCTATCCATATGATATATATGTATGCTGTAAGATATACCAATATGGAGGTGAGTTACAGCCACTTCTCCAGCTTTGTCATGTAGGGGACATTGTATATAGTATTATAAACATGTTTAATGTTCATCTGTTGTTTGTGAATTTAAGTGTCTGTTCCTAATGGCATTGCTTGTAAATCTACAGTACCACAATCCCTAAATCTGTGCCTAACAACATTAAATTCATTTATGGTGACACAGTTACAGGACCTGTGTTATGGCTCTGTGCACAGACAACGGGTTACCCTTTCTTTAAACTCTGCAGAAGCTTTTTTGCTGCATTTCTGACCAGTGGGATGTAGCAGAGAGAAACTCAGTTTGTTTGGCTTTGGATGCTGCAGGTCATTTGGACTCTTACACATCCCCAAATGTGTAGCAGCAAAGTACAAGTATCTTCAGCATATGAGTTGATCATTGGGGTTTATTTTCCTGGGAACTCACATGTGGAAACAGATCCCCTGTCCAATCTACAGTAGTTGTAGTACAGATCTCAATGGTGAAGGCATAAAGAAGGGCTGTGAATAACTGCACTGTGTGTGTAGGGAGTGAGTAAATGGATAAAATCTGCAGCTCCTTTGAGAGGTGAGGAAATAATGTTTCTGCTATAGGGAAATTTCAGGAAAGTCCTTGGGTTTTATCTTCTCTGAGTGGAGTCCTGGGGTGTTGTAGTGTCCTACTGTCATGCTGGGTGGTTGTCAGTGAAATATAAAAGGCTGTTGATTCGCTTCCCAAAGGAAGTGGTAAAAGCCAGGTTATTTGCAAGGCTTTAAATTACGCTTGACAAAACCCTTGGCAAGGCACTGAGAAATTATGTTGCATTTGAAAGCACGCCAGCTTGTGCTTCCCAGTGCTTCTCCTGCTGTGGAAATATCCTGCAAACCCAGATTTACAGATGTCCAAAGCAGCCGTGTATCAACAGTGAATCTTAACATATTGTAGCTGTACATACAGAGTTGTGAGTCCTGTGAAGGAATTCACACCTGCTTTGCAATGGGTCTGCTCTGCTTATCTGTGGAGAGTATCAGTGAAGGCCAGAATCTTGCACCCTGGCTGCTCTGGGTGGCCAGAGGATGGTGGATTTAACAGGAGATGTAGTGAATTCTGGCATCCCATGAATCCTGCGAGATGCTGAGCTGGTCATGGGAAACATGCAAACTGCTTGGAAACACAGGTCTAGAATGGCACAGAAGTCCGCAGGGTGAACTTCTAGAGAGCTGGTGAAAGAAGCAGATTAGTTATGCAGATTTCCATTGAAAGGAGTCTATTTTTCCACAAAATGGCTGGGTTTGAATGTACTGGCATTTTTTGATTGGAAGAAAGTTTCACAGTTAAAAAAATGTTGTTACTAATATACTAGAACCATGCCTTAATTGACTCCTTTGGGACCTGAGAAAGCATGGAAGACAAATTTTAGATGCATGCAAAAAGTCTCAGTTTAATGAATATCCTAGATAATCAGAAAGAATTCAATGTTAAATCTGTCTAGGAAGTCTTCCATAGAAAGTAGTTTTTTATTAAAGGATAAAGAGAGTGTCTTTTGCAAGTTTCAGCTGGTATATTAAACCTATTCAGATGCATTCAGTGTTGATGAAGAAGTTATCCACCAACTTTTGTACATGTGAGTGAGATGGGTTTCCAGAATCTGATTTGCTAATGCACTAGGGTCTACAGATCTAGACAGATTGGCAAGGATTGAGGTTTGTTTGCTTCATTGCTTGTTGCTCTTTTTCATTTGAAAGAGAGGTTGTGGATAGGATAATGGCTAGTTAATTGGACCCAATTTGTGATATACATCACCATTGATCACCAGGTGGCTTTATAGCTTTCTGTATTTGTTTTCTGGAATGTATTTGTCTATTTGCATATGAATTGAGTGGAAAATAGTTCTATACACAGGTAACTTCAGAGGTCTTCTTAATCAATGACACTCTTCTGCAGAAAATAGTCTCATTAGTTGCCTTAAGAAAATATGAATTTTTTTTTTTTTGTTAGAGTTAATCAAAAAAGGCAATTATCTATTATTGCAGTAACATTAGATGAAATCAACACAACCTCACTGCAAAAGTAGTGAATCTTCACTGCTTCCAAAGTAAAAATTGGATCTCATGAACTGTCCAAGGTAAGGCTGACATTTTAAAATGCAGCTTATTTTTTTCTGTTTTGCTTCCCTTCCTATTCAATAGCTAAACACATCAACTCAGTTCCAAGAATATATTTAGCTGACTGAGTTAATCTAATTTTTTCATTGAGCATGCACTGGAATAAAAAAGCAAATCAATAGCGCTCTTGGATATCTTCAAGATCATTTCAGTTCCTGCTCCCCTGTGTCAGCCCCTGTTCTTTTATAAGACAATGAGCAAAGCTGGTGAATGTGGGTATGTAAAGGTCAGTATTCCATGTCTTTTAAAGGTATGAGGAAATTGTTGTTCTTAGGATGTTATTAACTCTGTGGTCTGGTTTGTTTGTGCAATATACATCATGCTAATGCATCCTTGGTTTGAGGGGAAAATGCATCCCACTATTGCAGAACTGATACCTTCACAGAATGTTTTCTGAGGTGCTATGTGTTTGTTGTCCTGTTGGGTTGTAGTGGCAGATACCTGTAAACAGACTTCATGGTACTTAATTTCTTGTCTTCTGTTGGATAGCTTAGTCCTTCTCAGCTCAGTTGATAGGTTTTGTTTACTTCTCTGCCAGCTTTGTGAGAAGCTGCTGTTTAAAGTTGACAGACCACATGCATTTATCTGCTTTCTGTTCCTATTTGATTATTTTTGTTTATATTGTACTATGCTCCACAGATTTATTTGTGAACTTCTCATCTGGACCTCAGCTTCTAGAAAATTCCACAAGATTTTTCAGATTTTTAAAAAGTGTATTTCTAGACTGTAAAAGCATTGCTCTCATCTAAAATTGCTTTGGAATGTTGCTAAAAGGAGCATGATCCCCATTTTCCATAAACAGGTGGGGACATGCTTCTGTCTCCTCCCCTCAAGAGGCACAACCCTGACAAAAGCTGTTTTGGGCATTGGCCATTACTTTGCAAGATCTCTGCAGAATGGTTTGTATGCTGGTGTCATGTGGAACTAAAGTGATATATCAAACTATTAAAGTAATGGCAAAAGCTGTGTTTTCTGGGAGAAGTTGAGGTTAGCAGGATGCTGACACTGCTGTGACTGGTCATACTCTGAACCAACAGACTTCTTACTGAGCCAGGCAGCTGCCACAGGTTCTGCAGTCCAGAAGAGATGCTTATGATATTATTACATGCAGGACAAGAAATTTGATGCTGATATATTCTGAGATTTACTGGAACCACAGTAAAATCCATAAGGGATGCTTATCTGTAATCATCTGTGTGATTTTGGTGTAATTTAAAGAACATTGTAACTAAAAAGAGGAAAAACAGGAAAGAAAAATGAGTTTAAAGTATTGAATAGAATGAATGAACATGTAAACCAATGTTTTGTTGTCTTTAGAAAACAGGAATAAATGGCTAGAAATGTAGTCTATTTTAAAAAGGCACAAGAAAAGTTTGTGTTCTTCTGCTATCTTTATCCTTAGAATACCATATAGTAAATTTAGCTACTAAAAACAGGAACTTAAGTAAGTTATTTACTAGAGGAACAAATTCTGTTTGTGTTAAATTGTCAAAAGCAGAGATAGCTGTGAGTGTAGACACACCAATTGACAAAAAAGTGACATTCAGTTATCTTTGCTTCCAATTTAAGCTGGAAAATAAGCTTATTGTTTGTTATAATGAAACCATAGCTTATTGTCAGATTTTGAAATGAAGAAGGATCTTATATTCTTCTTTAAAAAATTATTCTCATATTATGAAGAAAATGGTTTAAGTAAGTTTTGTGTTACTAATATATAAGATTACTAACTGCTTGTAAAATTTCAAAGTACTGGCCCTTGTAGAAGGACTTAAGACATATTTTGGGATGATGATTAATACTCATAACATCCCCGTGAGACAAAACTGAGTTAATTATACCTATGTCACAAAAAGACAGACTTTGGTACGATACACACTTTGACTCACATATTAAGGACGTGTCCATGGAAATGCTAAGCTTTTTTCCCATCAACTTGTTTGCTGAGTACTCTGTGGGTAAAGTGGCATAGCTGCCTTGTCAGTTCACTGACAAAACATGAAAAACTAGTACCAGTGAGACTTGTTTGGCCATCATTTTGCAAATGTCATCATAACATACAACTCCTGAGTCTCTCATCCTCTGTTTTCTCTGGCTGAACAAATTTGCCCTTTCAACCCAAGCATGTAGAAGCTCCTGTCAAACTGTGTGTCCTTCAGCTAGCAAATACATTGCAGGCACTCTGCTGTAGATATCAATGCAATTTCTTTGCACATATATGCATTTTTTGGTAAAATTAAAAATAGCTTTTTATCCAGGAATGTCTCCCAGGTTGTTTCCTAATCCTGGCAGAAAACTTTAGGTATAAATACAGCTAAGATATGCGAACATATTTAGTATTGCATATTGTAGTATTAGATGCCTCATATTGTAGTATTGAATGCCTATTTTGAAAGCAGCCATTTCTTTGTCTAATATTTTGCCAATACCTTTTTGACATTACAATATTCCTCTTACAAAATCTATTTGTTACTAAATTAGAATATGGTAGCAATGACATGCAAACAAATACAGCTTCTTTGTAACTCCCTAAATATCCTCTTCAGAATTTACTAATAAGTGTAGTTCTTTTTGAGACTAATTATCACTTTACTACAGTTTTTCCTGACTCCTTAGTATCACTGATAATTTTGTATTTGTGTTTTAGTACTGAGAAATTCCAGAAAAAATATTCCATGGATAAATATCTTCACTTGTGAGTGAAGACTAGGCTTTGTTAAAATTATTTGGATTTTACTTAATGCTTTTTTTCTAACATTTGCTCCAGTAAAACAGGTGGCATATCCAGGGAACCTTGAGTTTTCTAATAAAGACTTGAACTTTTATGCTTTAACATTTTTTATTTTCAATTATTTTATTAAAAAAAAAGTTCTTGTAAAAGGAAAAACTGTACTTTACTCTTAGTTTACTGTAAAAGTGATTTAAAGTCTTGGAAACTAAACTTGACTTTCTTCAGATATTCAGCTTATTTTCACCAAGAGAGTGTCAGAGTAAATTATGTCCTCACTGCAAATATGCTCAGTTCCTCAGATTCAGGACTTTCTTTTCTTCTGTTCATGTGCTTGAATATGAACATATGAGGACCCTCAACAGAAATAAACTTCACTCTCATTTACACATCAGGAAACTGATATTTAAATTATTGTTTGCATTAATGACAAAACAGAAATTAGTCGGAAAAAAAAGACAAGAGATGATGTACTATACAGCACTTGGATTTCCATGTGCTGCTTGGGCAACTAGCTGATGTCGTTCCCTTTGCTACTTCATCAGCATCCAAAACCCTGCACATGATTTAGGCTGGAAAGGATTTTTGGTTGTCATCTCCTCTAACTGCCTGCTCCAAATGTTCACTGCTCCCTTCCTGGTGAGGGATTATAGCTGCGCTCAATAAACCCTTGCCCAGGGGTTTTCACCTGTGGGGGCATGAAATATTTCTATATATTCCTTATCTGGGTTAAGTGCAGGTGGCCCATCTACCTTGGTCAAAATGGGTAGAATTTCATCCCAGATCAATGGACTGTCATATCAAATGTTACCCACTTGTAGATTTTTCAGCAAGAAATTAGGTGAAGGATGAGATCTTGAGAACCCAAAAGATTAAATTTAAACTGCTGCTGCGCATGTGCAGTGAATATATTTGCTATGGGCAGATATGCAATGCCTCGATAACCAGGTCAGTTATTAAAAAAAATGTTTGTTAAGAATATTTTTATCTCTCTGTGTACAAATATATAGAGAGAATTATATATATGAACACACATACTTAGAGTGGAAAATTTATTTGTCCAGGTATGAGGGAACAACCAAAATATTGTGTAGTGTACAGTATTCACCTTTCAGTATTTTTTCTTATGGTATTTACATGGTGAAATATTCTGGCAGATACTATAAGATGTATAAAAACTTATTTGTCTGACTTTAATCAGCTACTGTTACTGTCAGTGTGCATTTCATGGAATTATTTTTTCTAAGCACGATGAACACTTACCTGTAAAAGTTGAATCCAAGTGAGAAATTGCAGGCAACTTGGGGTTCTAGATCAGTAGGATTCCTTATCTAAATTGTTTGCACGTTAGATTTCTTTTGTAGCACTGAATAATTTGGATAAATGACCTTTCAAATGGTAATTGAATTTCCGTAACAACAGTTGGGTGATGGTACATAAAAAGTAATAAAAGACTCTAGCAGTGCCCTTTTCTGGAGCTTGTCACAGTCTCTACCTCTGATAGTGAGTGACACTTATTACTCAAGTCATATTTTCTTAAAGCTATGGCTTTGCTGAAATTGTGTGCAAAAATATACTTTCTCTTTTAAGTTAATTGTATTGTGGTAAAATCAGACTGGGTTTTGGTTTTGTTAATAATAGAATGTTTTACAGGCAACTCATTTTTCTCAAAATATATTCTTAGAAAGATCACCATTAGAAATTTAGCTTCCTGATATTTATGTACTGGGAAATCAATTAATTTGTAAACAATTTAACTTTGCCATCACAAGGGAAGCTAATTCTAGGTTATTTGTATGACAGCTACACAACTTGTATTGTCCTGTGTATGTTGACTGAAGCTTGTATGGGACCAAAATCACCTCTACCAATACTGGGATTTTTGATGATCTAAGAATTTGAGATCTGGCCTTTGAAATGCAAATATTGTGTAATATAGACACATAAAAATGGAGAGTAAATACTAAGTTATAGATAATACATTTTTTACATGAAATTACTTTTCCTGATTCTCTCTGACTGGTACAGCTAGGACCAGTCATACCTGTGCCTTGCAAAAGAAAAGGAAAAACATTTAAAGAACAGGTATTACCCAAAGAAGCCAAATCTTCCAATACGTCATCCATATTGTTTGAATTGTGAGGGCTTTTTTCTTACTGAAAGATAAATTGTATTTGAGTAAAACCTTGTAAACTCTCATATGGACAAATTTTTAGAGCCATAAAACAAATTTGCTGAAAAATTCTTAAAAATACTTTTCATGTGAACTCCTTTCTCTTTGTAAGCTGAGACAATAGTGATACCCTGAGGACTAATTGTTTATTTTTATTACTCATCAATCTCTGAGATACATATCTATAGATATAGATGTAGGATTCTATCTGAAGTTCCCCCTTTCTAGAATACAGGAGTGTTTCTGTGGTTTCAGTAAGTGTTTCCTACCTTGGCTTTGTTTGGCTTTCTATAAAATGTCTCGTGATGCCACAGAGAGCATAATCTTTGTTAAATAGAGTTCATAGGTCAAATACCTGTAATAATTGATATAGGCAATGGCATGAAGACAATTTGGGAATACTGGCTGGTTGGAACAGCAAAGGTCTTATGATTTTACAACATGAATTTTACACCTCATTTGATCACACAAAATGTCTAAATTTACTCAGTCTTAATGTGCTTATTTGCCTTCTTTTAAGTCCGATTTGTCTGTTTTGACTCTTCCAGATCACAAGTTCTTCAGACTGGGTAATTCTCTCTGTTTTTATGATTGAAAAATACTTAGTGCCCTGAAACACACACAGAAACTGTAATGAATAAGAGTGATAGATCATTACTCAAAACTGACAGAAATTGTTCAGCTTCTTGCCTTTTGTAACCCCCAATAAACCATTTCACCTCTCCTGGTAATAAACAGGGTGAAACCCTCATTTTAGCTGGCACTAGCAGGACTTTCCGCATGTTTGACTCTATTGGAAAATTGATTTAGATACGAGTAAGCCACTCTTGAATAAATATACAAGAAAATACATGTATTAAATATATTAGTTTCCTCAAGTATCTTTTTCTTCAGTGTCTGAGACCTTTATGTTTTTTCATTTCTGTGATTTTTTTATTAGGAGCCATTATACTTGCAAAATATTTAGTGGATTTCTGATTGCTACAAAGGAAATAATTATGCTAGATAGGGGAAATCAAAGCCTTTCTAGTGCATGAAAGTACTTGGAACAATTACAGAGTTACAACTGCAAAACTCAAAAAATATGCAGTTTATCAAAATGGAAGCTCAATACATTTTCTAAAATCTAAGGACACTTCAGCAATTTCTTAAATGCAAATATCTAAATAAAGATACTGAGAACTGACCTTTCTTTTGGGCAACTGTAGTTTTGATGTTGATAAATAAAAGATGTCACAATTAAGAAGACTTATGATATTTTGCTGTTTTAATTTGATGACGTCACAGTGTTGTTTGATTGAAAATACTGTTACCTTCTAATCTGTAGTAAAGACTGTTCTGAATTATCATTCACTAGAGGTCTGTGACAAACGCTTTTATAATCAACTACTTTTTCAATTTTATTTTGTTGATAAGTTCTTGGGAAACAACTGATTGTACCCATCTCTGAATGTGGGAAGTTGTAGCTATTTCCCTAGAAATGCCATGGCTGGAAATGGCATTAAAATGTCATTAAATGGGGTTGGCATTAAAATGTCTGTGCACCAACTGTCCAGAAAGCTGCTGAGTTTTGTGATACAAATGTTGCCATCTTCCAAGTGAACTAAGTAAGCCAAGTATGCTCTTTTGAGACCCCATTGGCTTCTAAGCTTCACTAGGAATAATTAGACAAATGTGACTCCCATTTTAGTAATTCATGTATTTGTTACTCTCTACAAAACTTATCATCAAAATTTTCAAAATAAGTGCTTTTTATGCAGCTCTTAATCCCTTACGTAAATATCTACAAGTGTACAATCCAGCATTTGCTGGGTTTCCCTTCCCTTTCTAAACAAAAAGCTGAACATCTGAAATTCCTGAATGATTTTAAAGCAGGTTTGTGCATATACAAACAGATGGTGTTTTTAGGAACCTGATTTTTCTGCCCAAACTTCTAATGAGTGCAGTCTTGCATGGAAAGTAGGGGGTTTTTGTGCAATTTTCTTTTTTTTTTTTGAAAAAAAAGGAAATGCAGTATGGTACTGCTAACAATGTCAAGATTGGGCTCTGGTTTTTAAATAGTAATCTCCCTATGCTTGAAAACTTAAACCTATCCTGTTTATTCTTCTCTTGTTTGGGACAAAGAGGTGCAGCTAACACCTTGAAGCCCCAGAGCCAGTGTAACAATGATAACGGGGATTTTTGTAACAAGAAATGGAGTGAATGAAATAGAATTTTTGGATGCTATCACCAGATGATCCAGCTAGTTCTTGAGGCTTGGAAGTTTGTATACTGTGTATCCCCTCTAAAACAAAATTTCAGATGCTGCCCTAACTTCCAGAGTATGAACCCTTTATTGAGTTTAGCATTTTTAAAGGACAGTTTTACTCTGGAGGTGTATGCTAGTGATCCAAAGGAATTTGGATCCAAAGGCCACATTTATAAAGCTTCTCAATTAGTTCTGAGCCTTGTGTGAAATCATATAGTATCTTTGCTTCACAAAATCATAAAATCATAGAAATCTAAGGGGATTGAATGAACCTTAGAGATCATATAGTCCCAGCCCCCCTCCGCCATGGGCAGGGACACCTCTCACCAGAACGGGTTGCTCAAGGCCTTATCCAACCTGGCTTTGAATAATGCCAGGGTTGTGGCATCCACAACCTCTCTGGTCAACCTGTTCCAGGGTCTCACCACCCCCACAGTGAGCCTAAATTTCCCCTTTTTTTTTTCCCCCCTTACTCCTTTTCCTATCAGTACAGCTCCTGATGAAAAGTCGCTCCCTAGCTTCCCTGCAGGCCCATTCAGATATCGGGAGGTTGTTATGAGGTCTCCACACAGCCTTCTCTTCTCCAAGCTGGACAGCCCAAATTTTCACAGCCTGTCTTCATAGGGGAGTGCTCCAGTCCTCTTACCAACTCCATGGTCCTCCTCTGGACTTGGTCCATGTCCTCCTTATGTTGGGGGCACCAGAACTGTAAGTGATAGTCCAAGTGAAATCTGACAAGAGCAAAGTACAGGGGGAGAATAACCTCCTTTGACCACCAGCATTGCCACCTTTCTTCAGTTGTCTTCAGTTTAGTTACTTTTAGGTAATTTCCTGCCACTTTACCTGTAGTACCATTTTGAGCTTTTTATGTGTTCTGTTTTATATGAAACATTTAAGCACTGAACAAATAAAAGAATATAATTTGTGCACTAATACCTTTTTTAACCTAAGTTTTAGGTTTACATTTTAGGTGGCACTTCTTGTCTTGCTAGGAGTTAGTGCACAAACAGTTGCAAATGCAAATCTTCACTCTGTTTTCTTTTTTTTTTTGCTTGAATTCTCATTCCAGTAGTTTTCTTTGAAGCAGCACTCATAAATATTCTTTAATAGATGAAAATATCCTTGAAGAGGAAATGCATTTCTAAAGTGTTGTAAATGTCAAAGCAAGGATGGAGGTAAAAATTATCTCTGAACTTAATATTTCTATCAGAAAATTCCCCAGAGGGAAAGAAGCTTGCAGAGAGCACTGATAATGCATAAATACCTATGCTGATTCAAGAAATGATCTTTGAGATCTGATGCACATTGATGTTTGTGGAAGGTCATATTTGTTTTAAGTTACTTTGTTTCTCCTTATACTAATAAATTCCTGGATGGATATGAAGGAACTGAAACTCTTGTTTCCCTGTGAGCTTCCCTTTCCAATCTTGGTTTAGATCTCTAATCACAAACTCAGTTTTGCATGAACAGGGGTTTTGATCATTCTCTGTCCTAATGAAACCTATATCGAGAAGGCACACCCTTCTGCTTCCTCCATCCATACGCTGAAGGGATCTACACAGATATTGTACATATAGGAATACACAGGGAGAGTAATCTGTTAATTGTGCCCATGTTCTTAAGCACAGGGCATTGTGTTACTCTACAAATCGTGTATTTTTTACTGTTTTATAAAATTGATCAACATAGATTATCAAATTACCAACCAATTTTTGGTTGCTACCAAAAAAGCTCTATGTGTACAACAAAGAGTAAAAGAATGAATCAGGATACTTGTTTTCTGTGAATAAAATGTTCTGGAAAGGCTCGGAGTATTTCTTGTGGAGAGACAGTAAAATGCTTAGATGATGAGAACTGAAAATCAGCAAGGTTCAGTATGCTGGAGAGCGTTCAGAGAAACTGAGGGAAGTCTGCAACACTGAAGAAATGCTGGAGTAGGAGATTAAATTGGTGATAAGTGGAAAGCTGGCAAGTAGATAGGATGAATCAGATTGCCAGTAAATTTCAGTAATTTGCAGTAAATTTCTGTTGTGATATCTTACAGAGGTAAAAAGTAATATCAAACTCAGATGGAATGATGAATAAAAATGCCATGTGGAGATAAGAACATAGGAAATTGTAAAGGAGATTGTTATATCAGAATAAAGTGCTTTGTCAAGAACCTGTTGATACTGGTTTTTACTTAGAGTGACCAAAAAAAGAATACTTTGGTAGGTTATCAGTACAAAGGTTTTTCATATCATGTAGCAGCTCTGGGAAACAGTAACATCAAGGACAGGTAGCAAGTCCCTGAATCTTTACCAAATTGGGATTTTCCCTTCAGCTGTTAAATGTTTTATTCTAATATTTTATTCTGAGTTTAATACTCAGAATGTCTCTTGGGACATAATTTCATTTTCTGGCTTTATACACTTTCCCTAAAATGTAGGAAAATTTGCACTCTGAGAGACACAAACATAAAAGAACAAGGTTGAATATTGAAGGCATCTGTTGTTCTCAGTAGGAATAGGATCCTGAGGGAATACATGATCTAGCTGAGCTAATATAAATTGTGAACTATGACACATTCATTAAAAAGAAATCTCAAATAGGATTCTAACTTAGAATGCTCTGCAAAAAAGTCTTGGACCTGCAGTATAAAGCTAATTATTGATTGAATATTTACTTCTTGTCTTCTCTTTCAATCAGCTGTTTCTTTTAACTTTGTGTTCGGAGACTTGGCTTAGGAGTCTGTGTCCAATGTGCCTCCAGTTGCCATCTTCTGGCTACTCTTTACTTTTATCACAGGCTGAAATGAAATTTCACAACGCTTACACATCAGCATTCTTGCTTAGTTTTCAAATTCTCCTCAGTTTCGGAAATACATAAAAGATTTGTTAAACTACATGCTGAAATAAAATCATATTTTTTGCAGGTTAGAAAAAATTGAAAAAAATTCAAGTAGGAATACTTGAAACAGCCTGGGTGTCCTTCCTTCTCCACAGACTGGACTGAATAACATAAAACAGAGTAAGAATTGAGATAAGTGTTTCTTTCAAAGCAATCCTTCTTCTTTTCTTGTTTGATGCACTTCTTACTCTTCTTTGCACCCAACTTTTAAGTGCTGCAACTAGTCTAGGCTGAAATGAGCACTTCCGTGTCTTTATGGCTGTCTCCTAAGAGTTGAAATTTCATTTCTGGATTAGTCACAGTGTTGTAACTCCTGCTGAGTTTTTTGTTGTTTGGTTCTCCCCACCTCCAGCTGTGATATCTGGAAAGGTAAATTAAAAGCTCTCAGTAATTTTTGCATACCTATTTTATACAATTTCAATAAATGATGTTTTCCCTGAACTTCAAATCTGTTCTTTTGAAGGTGGCGTGACCTCTTACATTACACATTTGGGAAGCAATTCTGGGGTCACTCCTGATATACTATCAATTAGGACACTCTGCTCCAGTAGCTTGTGACAATACTGTCATGTAATGGAAAACACTATCTCTTCTCTTACAGAGTCTTTTGTTCTCTTAATATGCAATTTTATCTGAGTTAAAACCCTCTTGAAAAGGGTAGAAGAAGGAAGAAAAGCTGATGCAATTGTCTCATATAGCAAAATACAGGCCTATACCATAGATAAAGTACTATTTTTGTTTGCTGCAGATTCAGGTGTTTTCACTTCTGGCCATGGACTTCAAATCAAAACCTGAATGGGGAGGAGAAGTGCAGACAAGGATGGTTTCTTCCTGCCTCCCTTTCACTATAGGTCTGGGGCTGAACTTGGAAGTAGTGATGAGGAGGGTTGGGAGAACGGGGTTAGGAAGTGCTCTACCTAAATTCATGCATGGGATTAATAGCAAATTGGTTTGGAACAAGCTACACAAATTGTTTGGATTGAGAGATCCAAGCCATCTTAACCACAAATGAGAGTGGATATCCCAGAAAGTGCTTTTCAGATCTGTGTTTCCAATTTAACTTTTCTGGACTCAAATACCAGGATTTCTATCTAAGCAATTCATTCCTCCATTTTCTACTTGTATGTACAAATGGTTGTGAAGCTGATGGTCTAATAATTGTTGGGATCTTGGGGGAAATAATCCTTCTCTCTAGTTAGAGCATGAGCAGAAGGGGTTTTTTTGTTGTTGCTGTTAGGTTGGGGGTTTTGTTTCCCCAGAAGCTTCTGCATGGGACACCAGCAAGCATTTTGGTTTTGTGTCTCAGAGCCAGTGCTGGCCACACCAGCAGTGGTTTGTGGTTGTGAGTCAAGATTACAACAGCAAACAAACAGGACTTCAGACCTCCAGAAGCTCAGTTTGAGCTGATGGCCTTTTTAACAGCTAATAGCACAATAAAGACTAGTAGTTTGCAACCAGAAGTGGAATTGCATTGTGATGGCAATTAAAACCTTTGCCAGAGAAAATGAACATTTCTGAATCTCTGCTAAGTGGTTTTTCCAGCCATGCTTTTCTCATTGACAATTCTGTTCTCAGTGTAACCCTGAGTCTCTGCCACTTGTCCACAAATTTAGAAACTTACCATGTTGTATTTCCTGGTTAATAGGATTTCACTACAGTCTAATATTACTGAGTGTTCTCCTACAAGTAAAGAAGAAAAAAAACCAAACCACAAAACCCCCCAAATACTTGTCAAGTATTTTTTATTCTATGACCCACTTCTTTACACAGCTCTACTAAAACAACATTTTTTTTATATAATTGCCTTTTGCATATCACTCTACCATTAAACTCTACCATTAAACTTGCTCACTGAGTTATCAAAAGGGAAAAAAAACAAAAAAGAAAGAAGCAGAAGATAATTTATGGTCTCCTCTTCAAAGTGATGGGGAAGCCAATTCTTGTAATGCATCTTGTTATTATAATTTTAAAATATGGGAAGCTATTTAAACCTCAGAATAGAAGGAAAGTCTGTCTATTATATGCATAAATGCAGGAAATTTGCCTTTTAGTTTTTCAGATTTGATGGGCCATTCAAATTACAAGACTGACAATAAAAATTTGTCTTGCCAAGAAGTCTGAGCCAAGAAATTTTTGGAAAGTCAAAATTTTCTAGGGTGACTTTTGTCTCTGAGATTCAGCAAAAAGAGTTTGTTTGTTTGTTTGTTTGGGATTTTTTTTAATGCAAGAGGCATCCACTGCAGTTTAATAGAATTTTTAAAGCATTATCCTTATATGCACTTTCTGAGAGCCAGGGCTGCATCAGTATATTTCTAGGCAAATTATTTCAAGGTAATTTTTTTACCAGCCTCACTCATACAGTCACAGCTGTTTTAAAAATATTTTTTTCTTCAATACAGATTATTCCTGCAATCCTGGGTTTTCTTAGATGTCTTTGTTGTTAGAATTAGAGTTCTCAGATTCTGCACATGTTTACAAGAAGTAAAAATCATGCTTGACGTTGACCTTCCTCCCCAGCTTTAACTGCAAATTAGAGCATTTCATATATAGAACGAAATAAAATCTCTAAACAAACAGCAAAGGTTGAATGTTGCTTTCCAAAGGGTCCTTAACTTTTTTTCTGGAAAAATGTCTTGGCATTAATTATTTGATTGCTTATGGTTTTGTTTTCTGTAACATTTTTGTTACAACTTTTATCATCTCTTTAAAAAATCAGTATCTGAATTTTCACCACCAAAATCTTTGTGCCATTTAAAATGATGGCCTTCAAACCCAAGGGAAGTGACAGGAGAATTTTTGCACTTGATTTAAGCTAACAAAAGAAGATCATTAAAATTTGATCACCTTCTTTTTAAATGAAGCACTCTGCAAAAGGAATAGCAATTGCTCCTGGCAAACCAGATTTCTTTTTATTTTTGATATCAGACGGTAATAACTGGGCACTAGATTATCTAGTAAAGGACCTGAGAAAGATGGGGGTTTTTAACTACTCTTGGGAGAAGCAAATGAGGTCTGGACATGTCCACAGAAGTAAACTAGTTCTGTGTTGCAAGGGATGGGAGTGGTTCAGAAAGTTCACATTCTGGAAAAAAAAACCATGACAGGAGGTTCAGGATGAGGCAGAGGAAGGGCCCAGCCCAAAAATTTACCTTTAAGACCTAAGGACTGATATAGAAACTGTCCTTCTTCCTCCCTTCATGTACCTTTACTACTTCAGTCATATCAATGTCTTGCATGATTTAAAGTGAAAATTTATTTACTTCATGTCTATGGGCAAGTATGTGCATTTTGGTGACCTGTGTGAACTGCAAGTTCACAATGGGTGCACTTCTGGGAAATTGTTCTCACATTGCTGAGCAAGTTCAGAAGTTGGCACTCCTCCTAAATGATGACCATGAGACCAACTTTTGATAAAATGTCACAGGCAGGAAAGCAAACTGCAAACTGATTTGTATAGTAAGAGAAGGTGTTATGCATAAAATCTTGCTATGGACAAGGGAGGGAACATGCCATACATCTATATCAGATCCATATGTTTGCAAAGCCATGAATTAATTTTTAGCTTATTTAAAATGTTAATAGTGTAAACAGAATTAAAAATATTCTAATAGCAGTAATATCAACAGCTCATATTGACATACGATATCATAGTGTGACAACTTAATGACTAGAGACATTCATGAAAAATTTGGTTTGCGTAACATCTTCCCCTAGATAGTATTGTAATCTTCCCTGAGACCGTAGGATGTTTTGAAATAAGATGTCCTCCTATTGATACTATTCTACTTCTATAAATCATTTGCAAGGCAGTCACAAAAACCACTCAGCTTTTTTCCCCTGGTGTTTTTTTTCTGAAAAGATGGAATGTTCCAAAGAAGCCAAAGCAGTATCTATTAAAACAGTGAGGAAATCCTATGATTGTTTTCAGATTAAAGTTTTGCCTTCAAGAAAAATATCAACATGTTAAAACATTTATTACCCATTTTTTAATCTTCTTTTTGTCCTTTCATTGGGTGGAAAACCAAAGAGGTAAAGTACTAAAATGTGACCTATACATGTTATCTCTGAAGACATAATATGAAGGAATCTAGATAATGATAAGGTAAAATAATGTGGGATAAAATGTGATTATTAAATCAAAAGGAACTTGAGGTTAAGAGTGGAGTTACCTAATAGAGAGGAAAGAAAACTGTATGACATACCATAAATGAATAAAACTGCTAAGGGCATCTTTGCAATTAAGATGCTGATACCTGACAAGTTAGCTGTCTATTGGAAATTGTGAAGGATTGTTGGGTTTTCTGGGGGGTTTTTCACCCCTCCCCCCAGTCTTGTTCCTTGGACATAAGATAATTCTAATAGCTTTTTTATTTTTTTTTTTGACCGAAGAGCTTATCTCTTCCATTTTTAATACACTTACCACAGTAAAGATAGCTGTCCTGTTCTGATGGGAAAAAGTTTGATGTCATAATTTTTGTAATATAAAGCATGATTTCTATTTGGTGACTGAAGGTCTATGTCGAGGCACAGACCAGCTGATATGAACAAGGAAATTTCTGCACAGCCTAAATAGAAGTAGTATTCATATCCACCATATAAGACCCTGTAAAGTTTAAAGTTTACCATTGTTCTTCTAGTGTACAAGTGTTGTTTTCTTCTAGTAATATTTCTTCTCCTCACAATGAAAGATACAAGCAGTGATATACCTCTGTATCTTTATGTTCCTGAGTATCAGTGTTGATTATATAACGTGTGTGTATTATATCAAAATTATTGTCCTTTGTACTGATCTGTAGAGTTTGGAGTTGTGCTTATTACCAGCCTTTGACTTATTTCCTTGTTCTAGGCTTCAGATTTAGATATTTATTTACAGGCAACTAATGAAGTTATACTCACCTTGACCATATACTGGTTATTATCATTGTCACTGACTTGTAACTTTATAGTAGCTGAGTTCATAATCACACTGCTTCACTTCCTTAGGCTATAGAGCTGAAAAAAGTTTTGTGTTTATGCTTAAGGCCTTTACTTGATCACATCTTAAGAGTGTTGTTGCTAGGAGACTGCAATGATTTCATACTCAATTTCTACAGTTTCCTGAGGTCTCATGCACACGGTCCCAGGTACCTGCCCTACCACTAAGTGCTCCCACCTGGGAACCAAAAATCGTCTTTCACCGATGCCTTTGTGTCACATGTGAGGTTGAATTCCCTGGTTGCTCCTTTTTCCTGCTTTTAATCTCTGAGATTTACTTTGCCTCTTTTCATGACTGGTCCCTAGGGACTGGTTTAAAGTGGTATGAAAAGGGCAGATGAGGGCGGTTTGCCCTGAAGCCAGAAGTAGTTGTGGCCACACTTGTCAGAGAAATGGCCATACAGTTACAGAAGAATATGTGATAGAAGATAGGGAAATGATGATACTGCACAGATAAGGCCATCAAAATCTACACACTGTATGTAGTGTGCAACTTCAAGACCCTAACACAGACTCAGATGTTTCCTTTACAGGTCCAGCAATGCTAAATGGGTGTGATATCCTCTGATTCATATCCCTGATGACCATTTCCTGCCTGAACCACATAATGGGTAGCTTCTTCAGGCTTAATCTGTATCACAAAACCTACATGAATTTCCAGTTGCCTGGAGATAATAATAAAAAGATTTTTGGAATGTATTTTTTTTGCCTGTAATGAAAATAAGGGTGCAGAGTAGAAAAAATATTACTTTGTTTAGAGTGGTAGAGTTTTAAGTGCATATAAACCTTTCTTATTACTCATGAGCAAGGTTTAGCTCAGGTTTATCAAACCATAGATATGATCAGATCAATTCTATTTAAAATGGTTTTCCTCTATGTCAGTCAAATTTTACGTACTTTGTGTGAGAGCTCATCAGCTGTATTATGTGGGAAGAAGATCTATGGGTCCTTATTACAATCACAACTGTTCTGGAAAATCTGGAGTAGACTGGTAACTGCTCATGTTCCCCAAAGGGCATAACTGAAGGATTCCCCAGGAATGCTGATGAACTGTTTTTCTTGTCAATATCTGCAGGACCCTGCCAGGAGGGAAAAGACAGACCATAGACCTAGCAATGTGGTAATTTAACTTGCTCTCAACACTGGTACTTCATATTTAATAATTAACAGAATCAAATTGTGGATGAAGGAGAGCTGTTGCAAAACTGCTTCAACCAAAATGTAGGCTTTGAAGAAATGTTTGGGCTGTGGTACCTCTCTTCTGTCTTTCTCGTCCCTGAGGTAGTAGCTGCAGTATATTCACTGAAATACATTGCAATTCATGCCAGTTAAGGATGTGAAAACTTAAGGATTTCCACTTTCCATCTTAAATTTTAGGTTAATTAGAGGATCAAGCCATAGCTAGCATAAAAGGGGAAAGAAAATGCCTGAAAACTGTGGGGAAGCCCTTGACTTGGAAGAAGAACTCTAGGTTTTGACCACTTATGGGAAATCCTAGGGGCGAATAAGTTGCAATAAGTTGCAACAGATAATTATTGAAGCTATGAAGTCAACCTTTTTTAAACTATATATATATCTATATTTCAGATAAGTATAGATACATACATAGATGTAGGTTTATATACATAGGTGTATTTTTTCATATATATTGTGAAAAAAAGCTTCTTTTGAATATTTTAATTACTGGCTTAATCTGTATTAGTTATAGAATTCTCATTGCTAATTTGGAGAAATGCCTATTCTATTAAGAACTGCCAATACCCAGTATTGGCTTGTTTACAACCAATTTCTGATATTTTTCTCTTTAACAGGTTAATGTAGGTGTTGGGGTCAAAACACAACCTTCACAATATTTTTATTTTGTATGGACATGATATAGATACATTTTAGTTATATCAAATCTCAAAGTTTTATGGAACTTATAGATTATTATAGCTATGGTTTCTATAACAGGAAAGATGTTTCCTTCTGGTTTTTTCTGTTCAGATTTCTCTTCCATCAAATATAGATATAAATATGTGCAGAGTCTGATACAATTAAATGAGTTATAAGAACCTATCTCTTTTGTCTTGGAGGTAACCCCAAAATTTCTTGTAAATGGAACTCAGATAAGACTCCAAAGCCACAAAAAAAAAAAAACCCACAACAACCCAAAAAAACCTCATTTACTTGATATTAGTGTGCCTCAATCTTCTGTTTTTATTTGAGGATACTCAGCAATAATATATTTTTAAGTTGAAAGGTATGACCATATATAAAAAACAGGATCTATATAATAAGGAAGATACTATTTTAGTTTTTTGTAGAAAGTTTATTGATAACACTGCCCATACAGATTTGTATACAGGTATTCTATAATATATTGAATATTAAAAGTGAGTACTCTGGCTTCTGCAGTGAGAATTTTAGAGTGCATGCACAGAACTTAATGTGCAACATGAAAACTGCATTATGCCATTTTATGTTTCAGCAGATAAGTCCCAGTCTTGTTTATTCTCCAGCACAAACCACTGGCTGGCTGTAGAAGGTCAGGCTGGGAAGTTGCTCATGTTTGACACTGCAGCATTTGGGAGTGATGAATGTTTAATTAGGCAAGGTGGACCGTGGGGGAGGTTGAGGCAGCTGTAGCTCCTGGTTGACTGTCTGCAGTATCATCTTAGAGTGTTGTGTGAAAATGAATCCTTGGGGTAAGCTTCAAGGACACTGAGTAGGTAAAAAAAGGCGTTCTGAGAGCAGCTACCTCTGGGAAGGTAGGAAAAATAGAGATAAATGTTTTAAGTACTTCTGTTACACTGGTCAAAAATTATGGTTGGCTAAGCCAACATGTTTTATTAGTTTACATAAATGTAAACTATAAATGTTTGAACCTATAAAGTCTGGGACTACAACAGCAATGAAAGTAATTTATTTTATGCAGGTATTAGCTATCAGAATAGAGCACATGTATAATTTGTTGATATTATGCAAACAGTGTGAGGTAGCAGTCATTTCTCTGTAGCCCTATTTTAAACACAGCAACAGAGCTGTTTGAAGATATTATTCTTAGCAAGCTTTCAGGAGAAATTAAAAACTATAGACAAAAGTGGGAAGACTGTATTAATTTTCACTAGCATAGGCCAAAATAAAAATTTCTTATTATTTTGTGTTCCACATTTAAAAACATTGCATGCAGTTTGAATAAGTAACAGTTTGGCTAATAGGAAGGTTTTAATTCCGATATGAAGAGTATAAAAAGAATTAAAGAAGGTAAGTACATCTGTCTTCATGACCAGGGACATTGGCAGTCCCCTCACTCTTTGTCCTGGGCTCTGTGGAAGTTATTTTTCCCACAAGACAGAATGTGATAATTTCCTGATCCCACATAGACATCCATTTTAATATGGAACGCATAGAGCAAGAAATAGTTTCATGTTCCTTGTTGTCACTATAGCATTTTAATCTAAGTAAACTTAGCTATCATGTAACTGCTGATCAGTTAGGAAGGGAACATATGCCTGCATCTCTGCTTCCCCAGCTCATATTCTATCATATAGCCATCTCTGGTCTGTGTTAATATCCAAGACTAAATTTGGGCAAATGACGTCCAAGAGAATTTTTGTTGCTATTCACTGGCTGTGGCTAAAAGTGGTAGCTGATATTTTCATAGACATCATGAATAATTTGGAATTACTTCTGCAGTTTCCAGTGACTTCTATGATGAATGACTCTCATCCTGCTGCATCCACTTGAATAATGATGGTGAACTTTGGACACCTCAGGCACAATACTGTCAAGTCAAGAAGCATAAGTCCACAGAAGAACTATTAAAATAAATACAGTAGGGATTGTAATTTAGGAGGACCCTTACTTTTATGACAGGCAAGGAGCAACTGAAGAGATCTGATGATGGTCATCTACTTGTGGCAGCTGTTTATTATGCTCTATCGTAAACATCTTGTTGTTACCTTGTGTTCACCCATCTGTTTGTTTCTGCCCATCTGTTATTGATTGCCATGTGCTTAGGTTGTAAATATCACTGTTGTTTGAAATTAAAAAGGTTAAAAATCCTCTGATTAAAAAAAAACAAAAACAGTTGTGGAATTAAGTATTTGCACTAAGGAAAAAAAAAGCTCTTACAAGCCTCTGGAGTCAACATCGAGGAAACTGTTTACAGGTTTTCTGTGCTCCTGGATAACTTCCTGTGGTTACCCTTTCTGATGAGGTTGAAACATTTAATTGAGTTGATTTTTGTTGTAAGATTTCAATTTGCTTTTAGTCAATAGCAAGGGCTAGTTCAGGAGGAAATTTTGTTTTTTGAAGTCAGAGGATTGTGTGCAAATGAAAGAGGTATACAAGGTAAATTGCCTGTAAGAAGCCAATCAACCTGTGCTCTGTATATGTCACTTCAGCTTCTGCTGGTTATTTTTATTCTCAGACTGGCAAACTTATATTTGGCATGCACTGTCATCGTTAGTCTATGGCTTTCTTTTCATCAAATATCTGTGATGGCTTTTTTTTCTCTCCCTAAACCATTATATGTGCTTTTGGCATTTGAGTCTTTGCCATTGTTACTTAATATGACAACAACCAAATTTAATTTCTTCTTGAATGTTTTAAGAGATGTTTTGCCTATTTTTTTATTAAATAAAATCTGAATTTAGTAACTTCTTCTCTCTCAAAACAAAACTATAATGCTAGCTAATTCATCATTATTCACCATTTAATGCCAGGATATTGCAATGGTCAGTTATGCGACGCGCAATGCTTTTGGGGTTTAGATTTTTTCTTTTTTGAAAGAAGAGTCAAACACATTGTCCCAGGAACCTAAGCAATCTAAAAATCATTGGTTTTCTTTACTTTTTTAAAAATTTGTTTTCATGTTGCAGTTAATGTATTTCTCTTTTGGTTTGTTCTGTTTTATAGTGAAATACTATTCCTACACAGGAAAAAGTAAATAAATACTGATACATACCTTCCAATAATGACCAGCTCTGAACTACAATATTGGTGTAATTTTTTTCTTTTGTAGTGTTAGACTAAAGCTGTATCAGTGTGTACCCTCCTCTAAGGATGGTTAGGTCGCACTTCAGTTGCCAACAGGTAGGCCTGGGGCAGAGACCTGTGATGCTGAGACCCTAACTGAAGTTATAAAAATGCATGTAGAATTTCATCTATGGACTGAATAGAATTTAATTTCATACATTTTTGGTTTTGCACTGCTTTCTTCCCATGGTGACAAAGATTTTTAAGATTTTTCTTGTAGCTTTGTGTAGAAACCCTCAAAGGAAGAAAATATTTTATTGTTATAAATTTGTTTGTCCTGACTCTGCTATAGTATGCTTTGTACATTCAGGGAAATGTTTACATTTTGCTTTTAAACTTGACTGCAGTTGTTGACAGTCTTTTACAAAAACTGCATATGTTTCCTTCCTAGTCATTTCATTCTTGCCAAGTACTTCAAAACAAAGTAATTTTGTATTTTATATTATTCTAGGAGCCCATGAGCTGGACTTAGTGAAACGATTTGAAAATCCAGTTTACAAACAGCTTTTACTTTTTCCTTCCATTTGCTTTTCCTAATGTCTGAAAAAACCCCTTCTGTTTTGTTTTATTCCTCCTCCATTATACTTAAATAGTGGTTTTTCTAAGTACCTGGTTCCAAAGTCTGGAACTGATTCAGTTCTACGAACTGATCCAGACCCTTCTGACATTAAGAGGATCTTTTTTCAATGGGTTTTAGTTCAGCTCTTTGGATTATGAATTATTAGGAATGGACCGAGCTTGTAGATATAAAAAAGTATTTATATACCTCAGTGCAAAGAGACTGGCTCTGACTGAGGACCTTAGTGTGTCTCATCAATTAAAAAAAATTAAAAAGGTGTATTACCAATATAGAGAAATTGATATTGTCCAACTGTCCATCATATTATTTCACTGTATTGTTAAAAAGTACTATGGTAGTTTTATTACTGTTTTCTATTCTAACTTTCCTGTGCCCTTTTCTCTGATTTGCTCTCTTGATTTGGGAGAAAAAACCTTTAGTCTTAGTCAGTCTTTTCTGCTGACCAGAGAAATATTGGGAGATAGATTTAGATCCAAAGCTATCAAAATACTGCACTGATTGTTAAAAATATCTTGGTGAAACTAGTCAAAAATCTTTCATGAACTCCTCCTTAGGTAGCAATTACTGTTATTGGTGTGTTGAAATGTAAAAGCTTAGGAAACAGTGTCAGAACTGATGCAGTTTTGTTTGTAGGTGTTTTTTGGGCGGAAAGAAGATCAAAGCATGGTGTTGGTGATACATGCTTATGGCTTTAGAAAACCAGTATTTCAGTTCTTTAAGCTTCAGTTATTTTCAGTTCCTTATTTTGAAGCAACACTGCTAGTGAAAATTCTATAAAGCAATTGGAGATGTCAAAGGATTAAAAAGGTCAAGTACTCCAGCTGAGAACCATTTGCATTGACCCTTCAGTCCTCTTCTAAAGAAGAGATACTAACTTAATGGTTTCAGTATCTCTTTGCCTCTACCAGCTATTTAAGGAGTTTTCCTTGCAGAGACCAGAGTTCAGAAATTTGTAAGGCACACTGGCATCTCCAATACTTCAGAATCTGACAGGGTTTGGGGGTTTGGTGGTGGGGGGGGGGGGGGTGGTGGTGTTTGGGTGTTTGGTTGGGGGTTTTTGTTTGTTTGTTTGGAGGTTTTGGATTTTGGGGGTCTTTTTTTGGGAGGTTTTCTTTGGTCAAACTGTATTGTGTTTTTTCAGAAGAAACTGTGCCAAGAAATTAGTTCCTGCTTAAGATGAGTGGCTGTAGGAAGTAGTACGAACATAAAATACTGGAATTTGCCCATATCCTTCTCAGACTAATCCCTGTGTTGGAGTAACCTGGGGGCTTCTGTGAGCTATTTTATTTTGGTTCTTTCCATTATCTGTGTAGCCTCACTGGAAGCATAAGACAGCATGCTTGTGCTTCAGATAGCAGACACAGAAAACTGTGTCATCTAACTGCAACTTTGTAATGCTTTGATGTATTGTGTCTAATGTATTTATCTCTGCGCACTCCACAATATAGACAATAGCTTGAAGATGTGCATTTGTTTATTGTAATTTTTTAAAGGCGTTCACCAAAATGTTTTATGGTCAGTGCTGTCATTAAAATTAGATCAGTCGATGATTTTCTTCTGTTCAGCTTTTCCTTAATGGGTTGTCTTTTTTTTTCTTTTTAACTGTATTAGGCATTACATATTGCATCACCCTCTAATGCAATAGAGCTGTTCTCGAGGAGGGAAGTATTCCAAGGGAAACGAAAACATATATTCTTTGGGTTCTGTGGTCATGGATGAAGACTATGGAAGATCATTTTTATTAATAAGAAACACTTCTCAGCAAGTTGGAACACAATGAATTTGTAAGGGAACAGTAAGGCGTACAGGTAGCTTCCGAGACTTCCTTGGAGAGATCCTAACCACACAAAGCTAACTGTGCCAGAGCCTATTTCCCAGCTGCCGCAGGTCAGGGAGCTGGAAAGCAGGGGCACGTCCCCGCACAGAGCTACCAGCTGGGTTTCTGCTTCTTTCTTCCTCTTGTACAGGTGTGCAGTGCCCCGGCCTTTCCATGACCTTCAGACAGGCTACGGGGCCCGAGGCCGACATGCAAGAGTGCAAGTGCAGTGGAGCCCCGCCAGCTCACACCTCGATTACATCCCCGCAGGTCTGGCACGGGCAGGACCGTCCCTCGGCTCCGCCGTGCGCGGCCGGCCTGGGCGGGGCTCTGCTCTCGGCTGGGCTCCCCCCGCCCAGCGCCACGGAAACGGAGCAGTGCCGTGCCCGGGCCAGCTCCCACCTGCCCG
>NW_008236769.1:2880542-2891839 GCF_000691975.1 Corvus brachyrhynchos
CCCCGGCCCGCCGCCCTCCGCGGGCGTCCCTTGCGCAGCCACCCGAGGTAGATCGGCGGGAGCTTGCTCGGCCGTGAGGAGACGGCGAGGCGGTGTGAGGCTCTGAGCTGCCCCAGAAGTTTGCTGGCAGAAACTATTGCCTTTACTGGCAAAGTCTTCAGGCTCTCCTCAGAGGAATACCCCATTGCCTAAGATGAGTGGCTGTAGGAAGCGGTGTAAGCGGGAAATATTGAAATTTGCCCAGTACCTTCTCAGGCTAATCACAGGTTCTCTTCACACAGGTAATGACTGTTTTTCTCTGTAGTCGAGCTGTTCAGCATGATAACAAGAGAATTGCCTAAGGATAATCTAGGGTTGTCATTGTTTTATATTATCATTCCTTTCATCTTATAAATAATAATAAAAGAAGATCTGTGAACTACTTTCTGGCTGAGTATAATGAAAACAGCATAGTCTGATGTTACAGTGTTTAGACAGTCTGACATTCGCTAAGCCTTTACACACACAAACCCAAATCGGGATGTGAGTGTACATGCTTACACCTGTCCACCTGTACATGTTAAAGGTACTGCAGAGAGGACACATTGGTCATAAAGGATGAATCTTACGGTTTTTTTATTTTCACTGTTTCTTGGGCTGATTTACTTTGACAAGCACACTACATTCTTTTTCTCAAAGGCTTGGTTTTGCTTATCTAAAGATGTAAATCAGCTGCAAACAGTCAATGTGATGTTATAGTATCTTGTAGGGAATTTTAAATAACACTTGTGCTTTTGCCCTTAAGGAATTTGAAACTTGGTGGTTGTCAACTTTCCTTAGGTAATTTTTTTCTGTAACCTTGGACAAAGTGTGCAGTACCAGGGAAGGTTTCTAAGCTAGACTGAGCAGATGCTGTAGTTTTCTTCTTATCACTTTGGAAAAGATACTTTTCTCACAATTCAGCATTTTCTATGGTTGTTCTCAACAGCTGACAAATATGATAACTTACATGATGTCATTCTGTATTTATAAAATATAATTGTGCTTCTTTCTAGACTTCAGTTACTTTTTTTTCCCCTACAGAACTGCAAGTCCAGCATCAGCAGATAATATCCAGTTATACTAACATGATTGTTGAGAATTAAAAGCCACTTATTGAAAGTCATCTGACAGTTTCAGCTGGTCATTTTTGTTTGTTTGGTGGTGGTGTGTTGGTTATTTGTGGTTTTCGTTTTGGCACTGATGAAAAGATTTGAGAGCTAAGTTGACTCTTCAGTAATTATTGGAAGAATTGATGCATGCAATTAATCAGATTTGGGATTACAATGCTATAAAGGCCATAGCACAAACTGGCAATGCATACTTTATAGGATGCTTGTAACTTACGGAAATCTGACAAAGCTTTTTAATAACTTTGAGTGTCTGGTAACAGAATTTCCCTGCCTTTATTTTCTCTATCACTCCTAGCCTATCGTAGTTTCTCTTTTGTGAATTACATCAATTCAGATTTTTCTGAAAACAGTCTTCTTGCTCCCGTGGGTTGCTATGGAAATTAAATAATATATGATGCAAGAAGAAAGATGTGTTAGAAATTCATACCAATACTCCTTTCACAAAGTCATCTGAGCTTTTCCTTTCCTATCTGGCGAATGATGCACACACACTACGCTATTTTTCAGACTGACATTTGTGCTGCAACCTTTCTGAGCTCACAATTCAAAACCATTGTCAAGACTTGCTGTGGATACTGATTCATATGCTATCACTAAAGTTCTTTTGTTTATAATTAAACAGCTCATTTTCAATGGTAAAAAGCCAAGTGGAGTGGCCTTTAACAGAAGCAAGCAAGAAAAAAATCCCCATTCATAGGAAGAGCTGAGATAGTTCCTTGGAAATTTTCAGTTTGTTTTTACTACAGGTAGTGGTATCTTAGTACTCTTATTAAGCTAATAGACTTTGTCATGTTCAAATTATATGGCAAACAAGATAATATTATAATACCTGAAATGCTAAGGGAGGTAGAGCTCCACTGTTATGCTCTTGCATAGCCCAGTCCTATTCAATAACCTCAACTGTTGCAAACCACAGTTATTTTTCACCCTGGAGAATCTAATGCAGAATTAATTCTGTTGATAATCAGTTGATAATTAATGAAGATGAATGAGAAAGCCTAGTGGAAAGTGTTAGAAAGTTATACTTCGTATATTAAAGATACTGCTGTTTCTATCTTGAGCATTCAAAAATTTAGGATAGGTATCAGAAACATAAAAGTGTGCTTATTTAACTTCTTAGAAGCAGTCAATCTCCTCACGCAAGCGACCAATAAATTTCAAAGTGTAAATGTTTACTAAGGAGCACAATGGTGAACATAATTTAATTTCCTTGTTGATATGATTTGGCCTCTAATTTCTTTTTCAGGTGTTCCTTACTGCTTAAATTATACTTTATAGTTTGGAACTACACATTCTCGAAAGTACTTGCACTGAGTCTAATCCATCCCTTCTTTTTGTATGGATAGGCGTGTTGAATATATACTTAATCTACACATTGGTACAAGCTCTGCTGCAGCTGGTGTGATTACATTGATCAGAAAACAAAACAAAGTGGTATAGGAGGGAGACTGGGTTTACTGGCTATGGGCCCAGCTAAGGAGTCACTGTTGATTACTGGTTTTATAACTTGTGTTTCATAACCATTAATAGCCCTACAGACCTGTTCTGTGGTAAATCTAAATGTGTAAAATAAAAATTATTTCATATAGCAGTCTGTATCATACATAAGCATGGACTTGTGCTTAATAGTCAACTCAGCTGGAACCAGTATTAATGAAACTACTCCCTTGCTTGAAGGTAAATGCTGCATAAATCTTTACAATGGGTTTTAAGTGACAGTCTCTGCATGAATGCATACAGATCTCTCTCAGTTTTTTTTTTACAGCAAGTCACTATGATTGATAGCAAAATGTAGTGAAAAGAAATAGTCTTTTAAACAAAGTTTTTAATTTTCCATGATTTCTGTTATATAGTAAGTTGATGTGTTTCCACAAGTGAAACATACTGCATCAGATGCTTGAAGATTGCAAACCAAATGTCATGCCAATTCCTACTTTGTTGCTTCCTGCCTCTTGACTTTCAAGCAGCTGGTCTTTGAAACACTGTCGTAAAATCTTGGCACTACTCTCGAGAATGTTTTAGTTTTTGGATGCAACATGGATTTGCATAATATAAATAACAAAATAAATCATTGTGAGATCAAGAAGTAGGTCACAGGTTATTTTAAAATGGAGGAAAAGTGATTTCAGAGCAATGACTAGGAAATCTTTCTTAACCGTCACAACTGATAAAGTATGGGGAATAAAGAGATGATAGAGCTAAAACAGTCACTGAATTCAGTGGTAAATTTTCACAGTTATGTCCCTTTCAGGCATGTTTTTATTAAATGCCTGATAAGACCTATTAGGTGTCATATAGGAGGCCAGGTTTTACAGGACAGATTCAAATTCCCAGTTGGCATATATGTATACAGGGAATGAAGGAAGTGAGAACAACCCTGGCTATGAAGTTCTACTCTCTCCAACAAACTGAAGTAATCTCACTCTTCTAGGCTTTTTAAAATTAAGTTACGGATTGATGTCAGGTTTTTTGACTTTTTTAGATTTTCTGGGGGGTTTGTTTGTTTGTTTTGGAATATCAAGATTGATGAAACTGGTATAAAGAAGCACTTACCAAAGGCTTCATATTTTTCTTAGGTAAAAAACCCCAAACCAGTTAGTGAATGCAGATTGTACTTTTTGATGTCATGTTCTTTGATAAAACAGATTATCAAAGGTAATTTCTAGTCCTTCATTTTGTCTTTCTTTTTTGCACAGAAATTTTTTCTGACCTACTGCCAGGAGAAATATATCATCTGAACATAGATCTCAACCTGTGGGAGGCCTCACAACTGTACTGCTCTGACTGTCCTAGTTCATGTGCCTATTGCTGCCAAAGTCTGAGACTGTTTAGGACAGTAGTTTATTCTGAATTCTTTCAAGGGCTGCTCCTTGGTAAATCAAAGAGGAATCACCATTTTTTGAATGCAGGTTACCATATTCCTGTAAATTCTATGGTAAATAATATGAGAAGTAGAATAAATTAAAAGACAAAAATAATTCAAAATATCAAAATAATCTTAAAAAAAGTATGAGACCGAAAGAGCAGATGAAAAGACTGTTCCCCTTTTTATGCAAACAGGATATAACATAAAATTATTTTAAAAGGACCTTTTAGGTTGAAGATGTCATGGAAAAGCTAAAATGTCAACATTCATGGGAAAACATAGGTTTAATGTGTTTCCAAATGCCTTTTTTGTATTGCTGAAATATTTCCTTTTTCTTTTTTATTTAATACAAAATCAGTATTATTTGTCAACCTAGTTAGTATTTTTTCATTTATTTTTAATAGGAAAGAATTCCAGATTCAAGGTTGGCATCTCTTGGGTGTTGCCTATGAGGTAGTTTGAACCTCTGGATTTTCGGAACCTTTTCCTATACAGAGGTGCAATATTCTCTCTATGTATAATTTCACAAATTCCAATGTGCAAGAGTGAAATATTTGCCATGTCCTGTTTAGGGATAGAAGTGTCGTTAATTTAAAAGTAACCGATCCAGATTTCATTTGAAATTCTGCATTGTACTTTATGCTCGCCCAATTTCCTGACCAGGATTGGCAACTTTTGCGGGTGCTGTCTTGGAATTCATCTACCTCTGAAGGAAATCCCTTCAGTGGAAGGGTGTGCTGGATACCACGTGTCAGCAAAGTGGGATTTTGAGTAGGTTTCATATAATAGCTGACAGAGGTGCCTGAGTATAAAATATCAGACACTGAGAGAAAAATATCTGAAAAAACACCAACCAAACAAAATCTACAAAAACTCCCTCAAATTTTTTGGGTTGTTTTGGTTGTTGGTTAAGTAAATATATTAGTTGAATTTTGCCTGAATTCTCCTGTAATATGTCTAGGAATTTTTGTTTATTGTATTGTGGAGTACCTGGCTTTTGAAAACACTTTTCTTTTATATTATGCTATCCCTGTATATATTATCACTCCAATAGGCTTTTTGTTTAGAATAGGCTGTAGTGCAGACATTGCTCTGAGACAAAAGACCAATATGTATTGAACTTAGGAGCAGGCAATGTGAAATATATTCTGGGAAAAGCTGAGAATGCCTTAACTTAATGCACTTATGATGCATTCTGCTTCGAATTGGAGAAAATTAAAGATACTTATTTTGTTCCCTCAAAAAATCTATCCTACCTATATGCCTGTCACACGCTGCAGACTTACTGTGAACTTTCAGCAATTTTGTAGAAAATTGGTCAGATTTCAAGTAACATAGTTTGTTAGAAAATGTATTATAATAAATTACAGTTAAGCACTCAAAAATTATATTTTTTTCTCCTCTTCAGAAATGGGTCTACATAGACTGCCTTTGCTCTTCCTGGTTTGCATCTCAGTGTTGTGCAAAATGTTTCAACTTCAAGTTTTATAATCCTGCATATTCGAGATAGACTCAACTTCACAGGTGCATGAAGTAGTTATGGATATCTCGAAGTGGGGCATCTAAAGGCAATACCCTAATCTTTAAACATATTCTCCTAAATATGTTTAAATATTTTACTTGGCTCATGATTTTTAGACATTAACTCCACCATATAACCTATTTAAAGAAGATTTTTTTCCAGATCGTTCCAAAAGAGCCTTCACTGAAATCTTAAGGCTTCTTATGGTGTGTTAATTGGAAAAGGACAAAGTTACCATGCTGCATACTATTTCTGTTGAAAAAATTGAGGTTTTAATCTCTCATTCCAAGTCTGAATCTTAATTATAATGAAAGATACAGTTCAGCTTCTCTTGCAAATGACGCATTGGAAAGCATCCTGTGGTCATCCTTCATGATCTTCCTTTTATAAGTCCTATGTTCTGTACTGTTGCTGTAAGAGTCCAAACTACTGATGCCATTTATAAAGATAGTATTAAAATTCAGCTGTATGTAGGACACAGCACTTGATATTATGTTTAAAAATATTCCTAAAGGAACTCTTATAAAATTACCAAATCATGCAGACAAAATGTTAGGAAATGGCAGCATTAAGACTGTCTCAGCCTTGTGCAATATAATACAGTTCTTCACTGTGTGTGTACTTTTCATTTAATAATTGTACAGAGTAACTTGGAGTATAGAAGCAGCAAGGAGCAGGATATATTTGAATTAGAAATTTGGATGCAAACTGAAATAAATACAATCTTGGAATGCACAGACTTGTTTTTTGGTTCTTATGTTTTTGTTCCTTTTATAGGGACTTTCTACTGTAGACAGACATTGTGCAATGATTCTCAAAGACAGTAAAATGACAGATAAAGTTTGATGTAGCATAAAGTGAAGTGGTATGCTGGGCAAAATGAGCTTTATGTCTAAATGAATAGGTGGTGAGCTTACTATTACTGGCCAGAGACAAAACCCTGGGGCTGATAAACGTGTGAAATTCCTTACTAAAGGGTGTTGTAAGTGCAAAAAGTTCTGCATGAGTCCAGAGGGACCAGCTAAGCAAGGAGTTGGAAAATAAACCTGTTGGGACACACTATCTAGATTAAATATGTAAGAATTTCCCTGAGATGAAAAAAGTCCATGGCTATGAAAGTGTTAGGGGAAAATGTTTGAAGTGCTTGTTCTGTTTCTCCTTTTCACTGGGCTTACATTGATACCTGTTGGTGAAGACAGGATACTGAGCTAGATGGATCCTTAGTCTGAACCAATACAAGTAGTTCCTATGTTTTTATATTGGTAACCTGCATTCAAAAAAGGGGATTCCTCCTGGATTTACCAAGGAGCAGCCCTTGAAAGAATTCAGAACAAACTACTGTCCTAAGCAGTCTCGGACTTTTGGCAGTGATAGGTATGTGAGCTAGGACAGTCAGAGGAGTGCAGTTGTGAGGCCTCCCACACCTATGCTCAGATGATGTATTCCTCTTGGCAGTAGGCCAAAAAAAATCTCTGTGCAAAAAAAAGACAAAATGGACTAGAAATTACCTTTGATAACCTGTTTTATCAAGGAACATGCCATCAAGAAGTGCAACCTGCATTCACTAATTGTTTTGGTATTTTTTTACCTAAGAAAAATATGAAGCCTTTGATAAGTGCTCCTTTACATGAGTTTCATCAATCTTGATATTTAAAAACAAACAAACAAACAAACCCAGCCCCAAAAGTCAAAATAAACTTCTCTGGGGTCAGGATGTTATCACTGCTTCAAACAATGGTAGAGTATCACAGTTCAGCAGCTGTAATTCTGCGTCTTTTTGTTGTCAAATAAGTGATCTCTCCTGAGCACCTTCCTGCAATTGCCAGAAGTTTAAAACAGATAGTTTACATGGAATCATAAACTGAATATGAAGTCAACTGAATTAGTTTTTCAGACACTGATTTACATCTTACTAATAAGAATTACTGCATGTGTTTTTTGATATATTGGGTTTGTTAGGCTTCACGATGGAGTAGCCTTAGGCTAAATTCTATGAACTAGTCCATAGGAAAATGTGTGTGTATATACTTTTTTATGTCCTGTAGTTTTAGATACCCTGAAAAGGGATTAGAAGTTCTAGGGATGTTAGAAGAAATGAGTATGTAACATCTAAAGCAGGGCTAGCTAGGGATGATGGATGCATCCTATCAGTATCGATGTCAATAGCTGATCATTCAAATGGAGGTTTTAAAACCCCAGTATTTTTGGACCTGCATCATAGTTTTATTTGTGGCAGTTAAGGGAAAGATACAAGCTAAGAATAAAAATGAGAAACCATGACAACCTTATTCACCCAAATATGACGATATATGTATGTACATTAGTGACTGCAGTAATAACGTGTATTTTAACTGTTAGTTTCATGGATGGCTGTGGATAACCACATCTTCATACTTACCAGTCTGCAAGGGCTATCTTAAATGTGAACCTGTATTAACAGAAAATGTTTTCTCTATTGAACTGTTTAATTTTTGAATTCTGTAGAAACATTAGAGATGGATAATGGCCAATTCAATACCATATTTGGATATGAAGTTATTGGCCAATCTGGAAAATGGCAGTGATATTTGGCTTGGAAATACATGGGTACTGAACTACCTGCTAACAACACTTCAGTCTTTAACTGGTTTTTATGTGCAACTGGCTCTGATACAGCCAAATAGAAACAACAGAACTGATAACACTGCTTTGTGCCTGGTGAATGCCAGCCTTATGTCCCATTACACTGGCAGTCACCTGTTTTATGTGCAATAACACAGTGACCCCGGTTGTCACCACCACTGTTCTCTTTCCAGGTATGGTGTGGAGGTGTTTACTTGCTTTAGTTAAATCCGGTGTTTTCAGACCGGATTAATTTGTAACATTTACGTTTGTGTTTATAACCCAGTTAATTTAAATTCTGCCTATGGATTTTTATGTGTCTCTGAATTGGTGAACTCTTCACTTGCCTCCTGTCTCTTCATGATGACAGCCTGTCATGGAAGACAATGCAATTCACTGTAATATTCCTTTCATTTCCAAAATTAAAATACTGACTTTTGAAGTAATTTAAAATAAAACAAACAAATGAAAAACTGTCTGGAATTAAACTCCTGAACTTTTCACTGCAAAAAGCTGTAGAAATCAGATAAATTCAATTTTTTAAGCATTAACTAAGATATTACCTTTATGTTCTGTTTCTTAAGTGTAAATTTATGTCTTTGTATTTTTAACTGAAATCTGTAGCATGGTGCAAGTATGTGTATACTTGGATCTAGGGGGTTCACTCCCCTGAAATGCTTCAAAAAATTAAAAATTGTTTTATTTTGTAAACTTCTTTTTTAAAGCTACAGCAGGTATTCTAATGGACCCTGCTACTGAGGGTTTCTGCTAATGTTTTGAACATTTTGAACATACAACATATATTGATTATTATTAGATTCCTGCAGTATTGAACTCTAACTTGTCATTAATTCTGCATTTGATGTTCTATTCCAAATAATATAGATGCCATACTTTCATAAATTTTGTCATTAGTTTCTTCAGAATACATAAACTGAAAATAAGTATATACAGTGTTATTGTGTGTGTATGTCAAATAGGCTCTTTAACTTTTAAAACTGGTAACAATTTCATGTACCCTCTTGCACTTTTTATGGAGTGCCCATCTAGGCAGTGTGATTAATTTTAAATATAAAATAAAAGTGTTTGGGATGAAGAGAAAAAAAGTCTGTTTTCATCAACACCCATAGTTCATTAGTTTAAGAAGTTGAATAAATCTGAAAAGAGGTACTAGATTTCGTGTATGTTAGTCTAGTTTTTATGACCATATTTGTAATTTTTTAAATACCTTTTATGAGGAATGTGAATAAAATCAAACCACATTTAGAATTTGTGCAGTGCAGACTTTTCTGTGACAGCTATTGTAAACTTCATTTAATTTCAGGGAAAAAAGTGGCAGTTGATAATTTATGTTTGATTTATAGTAATACTTGTAAAGGTCAGCAGAAAATGGATTCCTTAGTCAACTCTGAAAATAGGAATTAGAGTTTTATATCATTTACTTCTCAAAAGTTTGTCCATAGCATCTTTAGTCTAATCGCTACATTCATTATGTTAGTTGAAGAATTTCTTTAAAAATCCCAGGTCAGGCTTTCCCCTCAGATGAGTTCCTTGGAACAAGGATGTGATGCCTGTTGGGGGGCTCTGGTTTCTGCAGCACTTAAGAAAGGAAAGTTGCTGGTCAAATGTGGTGCTGACACACACAGATGCATCCAGCTTGGGGCCAAAAAATTTGGGTTAATTTCTAATCAGTTAGAATACACATAGTATGGGTAAATATACCTAGGATAATCAACTGTTGTCGATTATTTAGATTATCTTGGATTATGTAAAAAATATTGTTTTTACCTTTATAAAATTATATATTTAAAATATATAAGTACACCCAGTTTTAAACAAATCCCTCTTCTATACAAACTTAATTTTCACTTAAAAGTTTTAAATGTGCTTAAATCACCATCTCTCATGTCAAGTACAATCAGTACTCTTACCATCTAATTCATTATCAGTGATGCCTATGGAATCCACAGCAGTAAAATCTGCAGAGCTTTCTGTAGAAAATGCATCTGAAATTGCTTAATTACTGTAAATGTGATTCTAGTGATTATATATATTTAGTAAATTTCTCCAAATTATCATGTTTGTTCCCAGACAAAAAAATATTAAACACCAATGATAAGCTGCTTTTGAATTGCTGTAATGCAGCCTAACACAAGTTTTGTAAACTTCTTCCAGTATCAGTTCAGGAGAGGAGTTACAACAAAAGAGAAATCTAAGGAATTGTCTTCGTGTGCAGATTTAATTAAATTAAGTAAAACTACTACATTGCAGAAGAATAAGAACTGAAGTAACCTCATTTTAATTTAGCATAATTTATTTCTCAAGGAAATGAAGCCAAATTCTATTTAAATTCTGAATGAGTGGGTCTCAACAGTGACTGAATTAATCTTAACTATTCCACCTTACTGATAATTAATAATTAACTTTCCTGAGTAGCCTATGTGCATAGCTCCTCAGGATTCCTGAAAAGGCATCAGGGCTTTTTAGTGAGGACAGGAAAATCTTTAATCTATTCAATCAGCTATTAACTTTTTAAAATGTAACCAAATGAAGAAAATTAGATGCAACTTAATGTCAAGAGAACAGAACATATAAAATAAGACTTTAAGGAGAATCAAGAGTGAGGGTGAGGAGAGCGGATGGAGGGGAAAGAAGAGCCCAAGTGACACTAGTATATGAAAATGTGCATTTATGCATGGCCTCTGATACCTCTGTGGTGTTGTGTACCAGATTCATGCCTTGCAGGCAAATCTGTACCAATGAAGAGTTTGGTCTGAGAGAAATATTTAGTGGACAGCATGGTGTCATGTCTTAACTGTCAGCACGCTGAACTTGTAACATCGAAGGCAAAATTTTTCAGAAATACGTTGTAGAAATATTTATTCCTTCAAAAATGGACTGATTTTTGCATCCAGTGAGTTACAACAGTAACTGAGATCCATGTTGGGGAAGACAGAGATGGTGGTGGCTGACAGTCACTGCTCACTTTCAGTTTTAAGTATCTGTTACCCTCACTGCTGGTTATGGAAGTGTCATTGCTATTCGGGCACTCTCCCTCTCGCCACACACAGGTGAATTCCAGTGCCGCAACATCCCCCATGTTCATGTTCACAGTGCTCTGAAACTTTAATGCTGAGTGACAGATGGGAATAGAAAT
>NW_008236769.1:2891873-2937394 GCF_000691975.1 Corvus brachyrhynchos
CTCAAATAACTGCTGTAGTCTATTGTGAGAAACTAATTGGATTGTATGTATTGCTTACAGGAAGTTCTGGACTGATCTATTAAATTACCTACCTGTAGTCTGTACAGTATCGTACTGTGACATTAATTGAAATGTCATCCTGTTGAGACAGTGTAGGACTAAGGCCAGTTCTTTCATGACTAGTCTGCTGAGATGTTTTCATCAATCAAGTTGTACCATATAGCAAAAAGATGTTCTTTTTCATCAAGGAGGAAACTACCCTTCAAAATGTAATAGAATTCTTGTAATATCCTGGAGTGGGTCTAGCTGAGGGTGACAAAGATGATTAAGGGAGTGGAGCATTTCTCTTATGAGGAAAGGCTGAGGGAGCTGGGTCTGTGCAGCCTCGAGAAGTGACAACTGAGAGGGGACCTCATCGATGTGTGTAAGGGAGGGTGGAGCCTGTCTGCTCGGTGGTGCCAAGCAACAGGACAAGAGGCAATGGGCTGAAAATAATGCTTAGGAAGTTCCACCTGAACATGAGGAAGGACTTCTTTACTGTGTGTGTGACTGCACATGGAGCAGGTTGCCCGGAGAGGTTGTGGAATCTCCCACACTGGAGATACTCAAGAACTGTCTGGATGCGAAACCAGGGTTCTGGGATGACCCTGCTTGAGCAGGGAGGTTGGACCACATGGCCTACTGTGGTTCCTCCCAACCTGATCCATTCTGTGATGCATCTTGACAGTGTAAATAGGCAATTTGCTATGTATTCCCCCTTCTAAAAAAATTAGTAGAAGTACTCTTACCTCCTGTCTTACCTGGTAGAGTTCATCAGTAAAGAGAGCCATGTAATGATAGAAAATAAAGTGTCTACACTATTCAGTGCTTGTAGGTTGACTGTGTATTTTAGATGTATTGCTACTGATCAAAGTGAGAAAATTTAGGTTTGAGATTTTCTTTCGATTACAGCTTACCTGGAGGATAAATGTATACTGTGGCATTGTATGTATGACTATATGAACAACAACAACAACGAAGTTTTACAACACTGTTCTTTCCAAACAATGCAACATTTTAGTTTATATTTTGTACTACTATTTTTTTTCCAGATTTAGTTAATCTGCATCAAATACCAGATCTGTGCTGCACCACAGCTACTTAAGAAATACCACCAAAGTGTACACCTGGGCATGAAGCATTCCACACTTAAATAGACTGAATACTGCAACTACATCTACCCCTACCTGGAGGTGCATTGGCTTTAAAATCTTTAAAGTCTGACAAGGCAAAGGATGAGAGGCAGAAATGGTTGCACCACAGTGAACTGAAAAAATGAAGTAAAGATCATGGTGTGCTTGTGATCTGGGGGCTGTGAAGGGAAATGTGCAGTGCTGGAGCTTTAGCAAGCTGGGCCATGGAGGAGCTGAATTTGAAGGAAAATGCCTTCAAACACATATAATTGTGTCTAGAGGGCACTGGGAAGGTGATGGCTGGTGGAAATATCCTGCTTCATGTTTCTGCCCACTTACATGCTGAAGCAGTGTGGAAGACCCTCACTGCACTTACAGCTCCCTGCAGATGGAATGTGGTCCAGGAAGCAATGCCGAAGGTCTGTAGTTAGGACATGAGTAGAGCTTAGCTTAGATTTTTCCAAATTATCTCTGTGCATTTAAGCATCACTTATTTGGGCTCTTTGCAGAATAGGTTTGAACTCGCAAAACTAGTGCTATATACTAAAATTTCAAATTCTTTTTCTTGAAGTTCACAGTGGCACCTGTATATATACAGTTAGGTGCTCTGCTTTTGCTACTTTCTGTTAAGTCCTTTACAGTCTAGGAAATTCAGGTCTTGTAATACTCAAAAATGTACAGTCCCCCTACTTTAACAATTCTGTATGGTTGTTCTTCAATTCTTTTTATACTTCTGTAAGAATTCAAAACATTTTGTTTGCTTTTTGTGAAAGTGCTGCTAAGCCAATGTTTTCGTAGACATATGAATTATGAGAGTATGTTTCCATTTTTCAGTGCTTGTAGTCTGTCTTGATTCATCACCCTATGGGGTGAGGTAAAGTTGGTTTTCCTACCTGCCTTATATTATTAAGTTGGCTGCTTTGTTTCATCTGCCTCCTGTCTTTGATCATTTCATCCCTGGTCACTCACTTCCTTGAGGTCCTTCTGCAGTTCTTCCACTAACCCTTCACTGAAAATCATAAATGGATTTTTCTAGCTTCATTATTAGTCCTGTTTTTCTGAACACTTATGAATATGCTGAATATTTGGAGCTTCAGCATTTACCTCCTAGGGACTCCTTCACTATAACTTCCCTCTGATGTGATGTCACTACTTGTAACTACTCCATTTCCTGCCTTTGTCCTTTATTTTTTTCTAACCTATCATTAAAGACTGGCAGACTCCTAAAAGTAGTGAATCCAAATCAAGTGGGCATGCACATCCTGAAGGGAGCTGATGCCATGAGACCTGCCTCAAAAGATCAGTGTTCTCCTTACAACCAGTCCACTGTGTGCCACTCATTTGTTTAAATGAATTTAAAAATCTTGAGGTTTTTAACCTTTTCTCTTTGCTTCCTACTGGAATAAGAAGGTATTAAAACACGTTACCAGTGCAGAGTGTATCTATATAAGCCACTGTGAATTTCTTCTAAACACAGCAAGAGGAATGAATTTCTTGCTCCAGTGCTTTGGGAGACTCAATAATGCCTTTGAAGAGTTTCTTTCAAAGATGCTAATGCCAATCATTAAGATTCATCATTCTAAAACAATGCATGGTTGACTAGATAGAATGCAAAACTGATTTGAGACTTTGTTTCACCACCATTTCCCTGACAAGGACAAGTTGATTCAGCTTGTGGGTAGGTACGATGGGACCCTGGTGCCTACATTCTGCTGAAGTCCAAGAAAACATGGTTAAAACTGCTGTCTGTGCTTTAATCCTTTGCAGTCCTGGGGCAGAAGTCATTCTGGTACAATTAAGTAGCTTGGTATCTGTCTTATGATGTAGGATTAAAGACTTAGCATTCCAGCGCTGGATTCCTGAAAAGTCCAATCAAGAAAATATGTCAAAGGCATACAAACACATAAGTGCAGTAGCATATGACTCAATACAAAGCAAAGTTGCCAGGACAGCTCTCTTTCAGAAGTGAGTGATTAGCTGCTTTAATATAATTCTATAGCAGTCATACCCTTTCCTCATCCCAGCCAGAGGCTGGAATACCTTTCTCAGAAGGTCACCTTCCACATAGCTTCTTTTTACTACCCAATTTGTTAACCTCTTCTCTCAGGCAGTCTGTTGCCCAGTATCCTGTCTCCTAGTGACACAAAAAACCCCCTACTGAGGCTACTAAAAATTCATCATGTGTAATTTGTTGTAGATTTTTTTCCTTGCTGCCTCCCCAGACTGAGAGCAGTAGCTGTTGAAATTGAGTGCTTAAATTACATGGCAAACTATGATAAATTTCCAGGCACAGAACTGTACCAACTGCTAAGCTAAACTACTCATTTTCATTTCAGTCGATTGTAAAAATGCAATCAAACATCCTGAATCCCAGATGGAAGTTTATAAAATTTAATTTGTTTCACTCTGTTCAATTTAAAAAAAAGTAAGTGTGTTCTTAAAGTGTTGTTTGTTTTTTTTTTTTAAAGAACCCGTTGCATTTAGGTCATTTTTTTTAGTAGATATTTTTACTGTGCGTAGTATTTTTCTTTTAAAGTTGTATTTTAAACAATATCATTATGCATCAAAATTTGAAAAATAAATTGCAAGAAAATAGTAAGTGTGAAGACTTCTGCCTATCCCTTAAGAGTTTAAGAAGTCAGCTATAGAAGTTGTGGTAAAATAGGGGTTGGTTTTGGTGTTTGTGGATTTTTGGTTTTGTTTTTTATGTTTGTATTTTTGTTTGTCTGCTTGTTTTTATTTTACAGTGCTGCTGAACTGAGCAGCAGTTCTCCTCTCATGCTCATGCCTGTGAATGCCCCTTTTGTTTTCAGCTGGTCACAGCTGTCCTTAATGCTGCAGAACTGTTATAGTACAGAATGGGATTCCAGAAGGCAGAGGTGCTTTGTCACTGTAGATAGAGTATAATAGTTGAAGTGCCTGGTCCTGAACTTAAGATCTGCATTCTGATGTTTCCATTTCTATAGAAATGCAGTACAGAATTGCAGTGGGTAAAAAATTCTGGGAAATACTTTATCTCACAAAGGCCCTTTTTGTTTATTTCTTGGTCTTCTTAAGAACATGTGATTTTGGCTCTGGTGTCTGCTTTTTTATTTTTTTTTTTCCCTGTGTCAAGGTATGGAGTCATGTTAAAAAACCAGTTTGTTCTTGCTCTCAAACACGTAATTAGCAGACAGCAGGGAAGATAATTATTTTCAAAACCCAAAGAATAGGGCCCCAAATGGATGTCAATTATTGATACACAAAGTATGTAAGCTGTCAAAACTGGTGACTGTTTTTTTGTTTGATATCTCCTATGATGTACAATAAGGGTTTTCTCCCAGAAACTCAGCTTCTTTATGTTACAAAAAAAAAGGGATTCAATGATAGAAAATGCTATAAATAATTTTTCTTTTTTTTCCTCAGCTTGCTGAATTAAAAGTTCATTTTTTTTAATGCTAAGCTTTTTCTGTATGCATTAGGTAAATCTGTATTAGGAGAAAATCTGAGGAGTTTAGTGAAGTTCATACTAGGGAAAATACAAAGAATGTATTTAAAACATACTTAAAATACTGCATTAGAAATGTATCCAGCATGCTATAGGCCATGGAAATAGTTGTGTATTTGCTGATAGGAAGCCTCAGGCACACGGTTTCTTTAATTACCTCGTTAATTTTCCAAACACTTGATTAAGGTTTTATTTTTTTTATTTTTATATATATGTATATATATGTATGGTATGCTCTTGTGTAATACTGCTCTAAGTCAATGGATGGAAAAGTTGGATGCAGATTTCCCTGTACCCTATTTCAATAATTTTGTAGTATACATTTAATTTCCACAGCTCCTGTGTAGTGATATCTATTCCCTCAAAAGAAGACCTACAGCCCCTGGTTTCTACTAAGAATTCTAAAAAAAACCCACTAAACATTTTTTTAAGGAAATTTTTGAAGTATATCCAACAAACAGTTCTTAAAGGGAAGTTTCAAAGCATATCCAAGCAGTATGTTTGCAGAATGTCCTTGAAGGACCTACTGAGATACTGTAGAAAGATACTAATCTGCTTTCACCCCAGAAGTATCTTTTCTTAAAGAGACTGTTGAGTTTCCATGTGGTTAGTTTGTTTGTTTTTATGTTTAAATAGAGATGAAGGGATCAGTCCTTCACTGTCCTGGCCTTAGCTTCTGAGTGAAGTTCAGCAGCTCTCTGCCATCTTCATTCAAGAGCTCTCTTTTACCTGAGAAGCTCTTCACATTACTTACCTTTTCATTCTCTTGCCCCTGCAATGCAAGCAGTTACTCAATCGAATAAAAGGTTTACTTTGCTTTGTAATACAGCAGTGGCTTTTTTTTGTCTTTCCAGTTTGTAATTAGTCATACATTAAATTCACATACTCCTTAGCTAGTGCCTGCAAATCATGAGTTTAATTTCCTGACCCTTCACTGCTTTCCTCTTGCTCCTTTAAGCTTGCATGACTCTGACCACTTAAATTTCTAATTTGCTTTCAGGTTGTTATCACAAGCAGTACTGATTAATAGTCCAGGGTTGAATGACAATCATGCAGTGACCCTTTTGTAAAAATCTTGCAAAATAATCTTTCTAAACGAAGCAATTTGGACACAAAAGGTTGGACTTGATGATCTTAGAGTTTTTTTCCAACATTTCTGTGACTCTGTAAGTGATGACAGATTGTGTATATTAGGCATTATCTACCTCAAATTGCAGTGTTTTATTGTAGGCGATTGCTAAAACTGCTAACTTAATTTTTTTTTTCCTATTGCTGTTGAGTTTTGGCTTACAGGTTTTTTGAGTTAATGATGAACACATACTTATGCTTCAGGACTCCTTTTCTGTATTTTCATATTCAGGACAAAGAGCACTTTCATTCTGACAGATTGATTGTGAACTAGAGGTACACTTTTTTCCTTGAAAGAAGTTAATTTGGGGTCTTTTAGTCTTTGTTTTATCTAAAATCTCAGTCTGATCTGTTGTCAGAATTTTATTAACTGCACGAATTTATGAAATTGACTCTGGGGACTTAGAAGAGGCACAGATAGACAAGCTGGTTATTAATTTATTTATGCTCTTGTTTAGGTCTTTATAGCATATACTTGTCTTTGGAAAAGTCTTACAGCCCTCTCATGCTGAGCTAGGTTGAAACTATAGGAAGCCACCTAGTTTTGGAGTCAGCTGTTGTCAGTATACTTCTTTGTTCTCCCTGGGTGTTTGTAGGAAAAAAAAAGAGAACTTTGGGAGTGCTCTGTAGCTCTCTTTTCTGTCTCTACAGAAATTATATTTCACTCTTTCATTTAAGAGAATTGCTTTTGTGTGCTTCATTAGTTTCATTTTTGATACTAAATGCTATTTAGAAATTGTTCTGAGCCAAGTAGCCTTACAATAGCCTCCTCCATTCTGCCTTTCATGTAACTTGCACTGGGTAATTAGAAGTTCTGGGAAGTTCTGTAGGAGATGCTTCCAGGTGGTTATGTCAAATTTCTCAGTTTTGTTGCCCTGCTTTTTTTTTTTTTTCTTCTGTGTCTTAATTAACATTATTTACATTTTTGAAAAGCCTGACATAAACAACAGGTCTTTTTATGAATGCTTTAAAAGTTAACAGGCCTGGGCTTTTTGCTAGTTTTAATTGAGGCCAGTTACTCCTCTGAATTTTGGGTAAAGAAACTTGATTTGCTGGTAAATAGCAAGACAGTGAGAATGCATTAGAACTTGTAGCAGCTTCCAAAGCAGAAAGGTTGATAAAAGTACTTTGGCAGTAGCTGTCCTTTCATGCAAACTGTGAATGCAATGGACGTGGAAGGTGTGAAGGAAGAACATCATAAAAAAAGTGTCTTGCGCCTAGTGCCACTGGAATTGGGAATTTATTTTTGCCTCATGCTTCTCTTTGAAAATTTTAGAGAATAAATGCTTTATTTTGGAAAACAAAGCACACTTATGGCTTTATAGACTGGGTATTTCTACAGACTCTTAGGCATAAAGAAACCCTATTACATTTAACAGCATCTCAGGGAAGGCGTCAGGTTGTCTCCTGAATGTGATAAAACAAAAGAGAGTTATTTCTGCCTGTGTCAAGAAGTTGGTCTCTGTAGCTTAGTTCAGCAACCCGAAAACTCTGGTTCTGCTGTGTTGAGAACTGCCAATCTCCCTCCTTGCTGTTGTGAAATCCCCACTATTAATACAATAATTTTTATCAGGAAAAATACTTTTTTTACAATACTAGTGAACCCTATCATATCATATCAAGACAATTATTGTAATATAAAATTGAATATGGGTCTCAGCAATAGTAGTTTGACAATCATGTAAGACTGTGGGATTTAAGGGAAAAAATTAAAACTGAAACCAAAATATTTTCAAGCAGTTTTGTAATAAGGCGGAGTAGTGAAAATCCAGAGAAAAGGTGCCAAAGTTTTCTGACCTGTTCATGGTTATTGCTGACTAATGGTGTTATTATTTAATTACCGTTTCAGTATTTGAGTAACATTTCATTACTGAGATATTCATTTTGCCATTGTTTCACAGTATCTGCTAAATTAGAACTTTAAATAGTTTTAATACTTCTTACTTTAACCCAAACTTACTGTTTTAGAAAATTAATTTGTCAAGGTTCCACATTCCATCAAGTCCACAGAGGATATCATGGTTAATGAAGCCACCATTTGGGGCATTCAGTTGAGTAGATGTTGTGGCCATTTTTATAAGGTGACCTGTCCATCTGTTCTCAAGATGCTAGCAGTGTGTCATTTTAAGGATAACCTGTATTAGCATATCCTTTCCCTTTGAGGCTACTGTTGCTTCTTCAATGTTTTTTCTTTTTTTCCTCACATATATACTTCCTCTTCCATAAATCTTTACTTCCCTTATGCTGTTTGGATTTATGTCATTTGCCAGCTTAGCTTTCTGAACTGATATATACATTAATCAACAGTGTTGCAAGGGAACTCTTATTGCATCTAGAAGTGATGACATTGGTTCTGGTTGTACAGTGTAGTTTAAGTATAACTCAAGGTTTGATCATCGCTGTTTTAATGCCTTTGCTTGATACTAGCACATTGCATGTTTTTGTACAGATTGGCATGGGATTCCTTTGTTCTGTCTGAGCCATCAAAGCACAGTCATGTTGAAACAAGCACAGGAAAAAGATTTGAGACAGCTGGTCGTACTCAGTTCAAATGTAGCTTCATGTTTAGCTAGTACAGAAAAAAATACAATTCTCCTGTTTATTTTATTTCTTACATCTGAGACTGTCCTTGTTCCTGTTTCCTCAGAAATGTTGAACTCCTTGTTAATGGATATTATGGTGTCTTTAAGAAGAGGCTTAAAATAGTTATGATGATTTTTGACAGTAAAATGTACCTCTTTATTCCCCTTTTTTCCCCCCATAAAATCATTCTATCCTTATTTCTCATTTGAGATGTAAAGAGAGAGAAAGGGTTACAGGAAAAATTCTGAAAGCATTTAGCTATTAGCCAGAAAAAAACCAATTTCTTCTATATTTTATGAAAAGAAAAAATTACTTTCTTTAAGAAATAGACTTTTGAGTATCCTAGACAATAGCTTTCAATTTGACTATACATTACATAATGCATCACAAATTATTTCAACCACAACCTGCAAATACAAGATTAATGCAAGTAAGTTACAAGGTTTACCTTATGATCTATTGTAAGTCTGACAAAGATAATGAATGGGACGTAATAAAAAACACTGAAGGAAGGAATAATGTGAAGAGTGTTCTGAAGCTCAAGGCTTGTAGGTAAATAGTATTACTTTTAAAGTGAAAGAATAGCAATTACAAGCCAAGGAGAACAGATGGTTCTTCATGTTGACTGAAAAATGTCGGGGAACTGTTAAAGAAGAATCTATGGCTTGTTTTGGAGAAACAGGTAGGACAACAGATTCTCAGAAACATGGTAAAGAATGAGCCTAATAAGGTCCAATAGAAAAAAAGCACAAACAAGTTGATGATTGACTAGATCCCTGGGAGAATCTCTAAATATAATGGGCTTGTTGTACTGTTATTTAAGTAAGAAGAAAATTGCAAGATAAAAACTGTTCTAGTTATGAATTAACAGATATCCTATGAATTTCATCCAGGAGAGCAAGGATTTATTAAGATTCAAGGAAACAGAAAATTTTCTTCCTGCCCTGCAGATATATAAGTCAAATCTTACGTGAAGAAAAGTGCCATTCACTTGAAGAACATCCAGGAGAGCAAGGATTTATTAAGATTCAAGGAAACAGAAAATTTTCTTCCTGCCCTGCAGATATATAAGTCAAATCTTATGTGAAGAAAAGTGCCATTCAAGAATTAAGTCGCAAAGTGTATGCAAAGGCTTGCTGCATTGAACGGGGAAGCAAGAACTTATCACTAATACATTAGTGAAGCAAATTGTAACCCTGTTACAACTGAATGGTTACTTTGCAGGCTAGAATAGTATAGTAAGTAGGACTGAAAAAAAGGGCAAACCTCTGCATTGTATTTTTTTTTTTGAAAGGATGCCTTGGTCAGCTGCAGCAGATGATTTACAGTAAGCTCCATCACTTTCTGAACTGATCACTGAGAATGTAAAAACCACATAGGAACAGATTCTCAAGTGTTATGTTTTGTTTCTTCTGCTTCCAATGCCCTGTTTTCTGGTTTCCTCCCATGTTCTCCCTGCTCAGTGGTTGCTTTATATACTAGTAATTAACAAGTAAAATCATCATTCTAGAGGAAGGTTGCCCTGGGGGTTGGAACAAGATAATCTTTAGGGTCTCTTCCAACCCAAATCATTCTGTGATTCTATGATTTTTCTTCATTGCTCAAGAATAAAATATTGACTTGCATTTTCATAGGCCAATTTTTTTGTTTCTGTATCCTTCCCATATTAAATATTGTGTATTAAGAATAGTTATACCATTTAAACCTTCGTAGGTAGGAAGATAGTTAATTCCATGATGTGAACAGGAAAACTTCAGTAAATACTAGGAGAAATTGCAAGCAGTAGCCAGTTTTCCTGGGACAGATCTCAGACCCATGACAGGTAAAAAATTATTTTACTTCCATGTCCCAGTTCCTGCATAGTTTAAAAACAAAGTTAGATTTTAAAGTCAAGAACTGCTCAACATTGTCTTTTTTCCAGCATTCATAATTTTTGAATAAATTTTTGGATACTCTAGGGCATTCTCCATGTACTGCTGTTCCTTTCTCCCCCTCAGCAAAGGAACAGTTATGATGGATTTGAATCTATGCAGTAACTTTCCAGTGGGAGTCTCAGGCCATGTGTGCTTGGCTCTGGTTGCCAGCCAGGAATCTGGCTGAGTTTTGCTGGAGACTGTAGATAAGAGCAGGTTCAGAGACACCCAGCCTCCATGGAGATGCTTACTGCTATTAGTCAATCTTCTCAGTGATGAGTTCAATTGGATTAAAAAATTGTGCTGCTCAGGTGCTGGGGAAAGAAGCTTTTTGAAAGAAGTCTGCTACTTTCCTTGCAGAGTCTTCCACCCCCTAATCACTACCCTGCTTTGGTGAGGGACATGCGGAAGATGGTTTCCTGTTTGTAACTGCAGTTACATAAATACAATTTTTAATTTTCATCCTCATCATGTTTTCTCTTAATTAATCTTTAATGGCAAATTCAGTTTACTTCTTATGTGCCTGTGTTTTTCTCTGCAGAGTCTTTATCTTGAAATATATACCATATATACCAGTGAATGAATGGCTCAGTAATACGGGTTAATGCTGGTTTTGCTCATTTAAATTTTCCTCTATAGTCTCATTTGTACTATGCAAAATAGGGCAGGGGGATCATATATCATGAAGATAAACCTGCCAGAGCAACCCAAAGATATCCTTTTAGGAAAAAACCCATGCTAATAAAATAATAGATATGCAAAACCCAGCCAGAGTGGTTTTACAGAAATTGCTATAATTCAGTCAGGCCTAGTTTATCTGTATTTAGATTATTTCTGTATAGCTGTAGCTTCTATATAGGATATTTTTGTAATGAAGTTTTAGTCAGAGAGTAGCAGTTCAACTTTGTATTTTCTCAGACCTTGTCTTACCCTCTGTTTGTATATGGCTCAGTACAGTTGAGTATCTGTTTTCACTTGTTTATCCTTAAAGAAGTTAAATTAAATAATAGGATGTAAATATCAGGTAATATCTTCATATCTATATTGTCCAGCAATTTCTTTTGGAGTGAATTATTTAAAATATTGTCCTTCTCTTGAACTCAGCTGTGGGTTTCAAGCTTATGTGCATTAGGTATAGTAGTACAATAGAGGGGGTAATTCTGGCCTTTTAAGTTTTGCAATTCCTTTCATGTGTGGCTACTGTAAGAAAACCAGGAACAGCTTTGCATTTTTTCATGCAGTCATTCTGTAGGCAACTTTACTTTTCTCTGTTTGAAAAGGGAGGATGAGCAACTTGAAGCATGTTGATGGCAAATTCAGTTTGTGGCCAGCTTGTGCTTTTGTGGCTGGAGTTATGTGGTTCATAACTGCTCTGGCAGATTTGGCACAGAGGGCATTTTGGTCTCAAAGCTTGTAAGACCAAAATACACATACACGTGGGTATGCACACACAAGCTAACAAAAATCTCAGGCAATTATTTTTCTTATTCTTAGAGAAAGTGGTAGAACAATTTCAGAAGATTTTTCTTGAAAAAAAGATATATACTTTCTTGAAAAGTATAGAAAAATACTCCTCTGGGCCTTCATGTTTTCTTTATTTTTTTTCTTGAATTGATTATGAGTTGAACTGTTAACTCCTGACAATATAATTATTATAAATGCAATCCCTTTAGTCTGCTGAGATTGAAGGATGAGATCTGGAAGAGCATGCATTGCAAAAACAGTAACTTCCATTAACCCAAGAAACTTTTGGGGTAGGATTTGCTTGTTTGGGTTTTCTTACTTTGCTTTTTCTTTCTTTTTATTTTTTTTTTTAAAGCGCTGCAGCCACTTTGTCCTCTTTACCCTCTTCCTAGAAAAATACGAAGAATTATCTTTCTCACTTTCTCCTCTAGGAGATAAGGAAAAGGAAATCTGAGGGTCAAGTGTGGCAATATTTTAGCCTTTCTGATATTTAGTTGGTTAGCAGATAAAGACCAACAGAATTAATCTCCTCCTTGGAGCCTTTGAGGTAAGATTACTGTGTTCCTTAGAGCAGAAAACATGACTTAAAAAAACTTACAAACCACATTTTATTTTTTTTTTACATTAGGGACTTGTAACATGACTTCATAGTCCTATATTGGCAGCCACTTTGTATCATACACTGTAATATCAGGTCTATTAATCACTCTGCAGTCAGTTTTCAAAAAGCACGTTATTGTTTTCTGACTTAATATAAAAAATCCATCTTGCTTATCCTTTATTAGTATTATTTCTGAATCTCAGTGATGGTGCACTAAGAAATGTGTGTGTCTCTTTAGCTGTACAGACATATGCAACATTTTATACTTTGAGCATTTAACATCTGTACAATTTGCTGGTAAGATAATCAAGCACAGATGCTGTCATAGAATATATACAGTGAAAAGATGTTCAATTCTTTTCTTGCAGTTGGTTTAGCAGCAATACTGATTTCCCCTCACTAGAACTCCCAGAAAGCTGAGTTAAAAGGAATGGAAACAATGTGCAATACCCAAGTTAGGATAAAATCACTTTACAGAAGTTAAAATGACAGTGTCTGGTAGATGAATGCCTGCAAAAAAAAAATGCAGAACTGCCTTGAGCCAATTTTTATTGGGAAATTTAGATTAGTTTCACACAAATGCACTTATTTTTCAAACTAGAAGGATTTTTTTGTTTGTTTGTTTATTTATGGAAATTGCAAGTGCCACTGAGAGTTATCCAAGTCTTTTAAAGATAATAAATAGTATTAATAATTGCAATTTTAAGTCCTCTGAGAATTTCAGTCAGTTCTCAGATAATTTAACTTTTCATTGATCTTGTAATGCATTCTTCTGAGTAATATTAAAGGCTGTAGTCCACAGAATGTGGCAATTCTGCTGTCTTCACTGTGGCCAAGTATCACCTCTGATGAGAGAGTTGAGTTGCACAAATAGGTCACTTTGCATCTGTCTTTTGATTATAGGCATAGTATTTCCCTCAAGATTTCAGAACCATGTCATCCTTAATCACTCCATTGATGTTGTGTGACTTGCACATGGAGCAAAATTTACACCTGCTGCCTAGGAGGCTGGAGATGTCTAAGAGCTTTTATGATGTATGCATATGTCTGGTTAACATGTGAAATATTCAACAACATAGGCTGCTTGGTTGCTTTTGGCTATTTCATTCCAAGTATAAATTTGAGCGGTCTTTGGACAGAAAATTCTGATGCACACACATCCCTGTTTTGTGCACACACACACACACACACATGCACACACTCAGATACAAACTAGTATTCAAGACCTACAGATCTGGGCTGAGCTGTTAAAAAGAGCAATTCAGCCTTCTGGGAATGAATCAGCCACCCCTGCCCTTCTGCACCGAGGAGGATCCAGTGACCTCCCTGTGCCTCTCTGGAGTGGAAATTATGCTGTCATGGCTTCATCCTAGTGTCAACGCAGGACACTCTGCTCTCTGCTTTCCACTTGACTTTCAGCTTTGCTCTTAGTGTTTCTTTTTTTTCCTTACTTAGCTGAAACAGCATTTGTTTACCATCTTGAGTGGAAGATATTTTTCTTCCTTTTCCATCTAGTAATCAGTCTAAGTCAGAAAAAATGTCCTTTTTGCTGCTGTTAGTCATTTCAGCATGACTGCATTTGCTATGCCCTGTGAAGATCTGGCAGGACACAGGACAGTTTCTCAAAGGGTACTGACGAAGGAAATTCAAATTCCCCTGGTTTCTCCTGGTCTTGGCATTTCCTAAGGATTTTTAAAATGCTCTTCCATCTTCACATGTAACTTAGTCCCCCATATACTTCCCAGCATCAGAATAACATGTATGGGTGATTTAAATGATTTTTTAGCAATGGAAGAAGAGGGAGCTTTCCAAGGCTAAAGAATCTAGGGGTGGAAAAAGAGGGATAAAGCAAGAGCAACAAAGTAACACCAGATATGGGAACTGGTAAGGAAAAAAATATACAAGAAAAAAAAAAACCAGAAAGAAATATAAGTGGGAAATGCAAAAGGTGAAGAAAAGAGGATCCAGTCTGACTTTTCAGATAAGTAAAAAATCTCTAACTTGCAGCTTTATTTTTCTGTTGTATGAGCGTACCCAGAAATCCACACTTTAGGGACTAGGTCCTTCATCGTAAATAATGCTCTTTTCCATTGGAACTGTTTTGTCTATTTTAATAAGTAGTACAGATGACCAGATAGGTTTGGTCATTCACCTGGGCTCATCAGTTGAAATTGTCAGGCTTTCATTTTTATGTGAGGACTTTTCATAGCAAAGTTTCAGCTCGGTTACAGCAGCCTCTTCTATCTGGTGCTGCAGGATGTGCCTTTTGCAGCCCCATTAATAACCTTCTGCACATACTGGAGTTAAAAGAATTTTTGAAGTAAAAAAGCAATGTTGAAATAGGAAAAACTTGGAATAACTTTTCTCTTCAAACTCCTGTTGCAAATATGGGCCCCTTACTTTTAAGAGGGTAATAATATGTTTCCTTGGGTTTTCAGGATAATCATAAGACCTATGTGGGTTATATAAGCTTTCTTGAGAGACCTAATAATCCATGAGAGACAACTGCCTGTTGAGATTAATCCATTTTTATTTTTTTGAAAGCGTAAAAATATGAAGCTTTTCCATTTAAGCCTTGGAGTTAGATGTAGAATGCATTGAAAAAACTCCTTTTTTTTTTCCTCTCCTGCAAAGTTGAAAAAGAAATTTGCAATTATGGTAATGTACTCTGGAAGAGCTTTTTTGGGGGGGGGGATGGGGGAGTTGAAAGACTAGATTACATACACTTATACCTGCTTGATTAGAGATAAAAATAGTGTCTCCTACTGATAAACTGTTTCATCACACAGCAGTATCTGCTGGGGCACATTTTCAAGCTATTAGAATTTCACAAGTCTGTGAATCTCACTTCAGGAATAGTTTCCTCGCTGACATGTACCTTGTGAATGTAGGTAGATAGAGTATTCTGGAGGTACACCACAAACAAATGCCCCTTGTTAATTTTTCCCTTCATGGTGATGCCATGATGATTTTTGTCTTTTCTTTTATACCCCTGTTATACCTTTTTACAACTTCTGTATTCTTAGTGCTTTTTGCCTACATTCTTGGACTTGTTCGTTCAGCTAGGAGACTAAACATTTTAGAAGCTTCATAGTTAGGGGATGAGTGTGCCCCAGACCCCAAGGTCCTCTCCAAAACACATTCTGTAAACCAAGATAGAACCATACAGGGGAAGGTTCCTTGGGGAGGGAGGCTCACTTGAGCCTCTCATTGGGGAACCTTTGATAGATATGCTAATTAGTAAGACCTGTAATGTTATATCAGATCTTTTGGGGGTGTGCATTGCAGTGTGCATTAAGGTGCATTCGACCTGGATGTGTGCACCTAAGGATCCTTTAAATAAATACCAAGGTAAAATCCCTTTTCCCCTTTTAACCGTATTTGACTCTTGATTTTAAAACCAGGAAAAGGCATCAGTGGCAGAGTCTTGATCCCATCCAGAACTATGGTAGCAAAATCATCTACAACCAAGATTTAGGAATAATTCATCTGTCAGTTTGTTTTCCTATTACCTTTTTTGTATAATTGCCCTAGCCTTTCACTTTCAATTTATCTGGTTTAGCCCTTTCACTATGGTAAACTAAGCTGTTGTTATTGGTATAGAAGATGTCAGTGTATATATTGCCCTACTTTGAAAGGAATGATGCTTTCTGACAATAGGAATCATGGGGGAGACAGCTCATATTTTATATGTGATGAAAAAAATGTATTTCAGTTCTGACATGGCTAAGGATAGTGAATGCCCTTGAAGGATATATTTTCAAAATACTGTGTTAACTGCTTCGAAGTTGATACTTTCAGTATTTACTTTGCAGCCCTAGGAATACACCCACAGTAAATCTACAGTTTTTCAAAGTAATTTTGGTTTAGATGTTAGCACATTTGGTCAGATGGCATTTTTTAATAAGTTGACTGGATGGTGGTGTGCAGCTACCAAAACAAAAAGCATGGATATGGATTTGGGATATTTCACACTAGTATCTTCAGGAACAGTAATAGTAACAGTACATTTTGTTGGATAATTCTGATTTAATTTTATTCTTTCATTCTGTTGGAATTTGTATTGGTAGAGAAATTTACATGGCTAGTGAATGTTTGGGTTCCTCAAATTCTCTCCTTGTGGAAACCTTGGATTATTTTTCCTTTTGGGGTTTGGCTCTTGGACAGCAGAATAAAATGATATATTTTTGTTATGGAGGGAAAATATAGGTGTTTATCTGTAACTTTCCAAACGTATTTGAATTTAGTACAATTTTACATCCTTGCTCCACCTGAGACCTGAGACTTTGTATGTCGAATCCTGGTTTGACTGTCTCCAGTGGGATTCCGTGAATAAAGTTATATATTGCATTCTCTGAATTTAAGAATGCTTACTAAAATGAAGCCATCAGATTAACACTGTTTGTCTGACATAAGAAATAACAATTTCAATGAAAGCAGAACACCTAAAATTAAATAATTGCAGGAAATACTGCATTTAGTGAGGAATGACTTAAGCATGACTCTTAACCTAGAGGACAGTTCTGAGGACACACTTAAATTTATCACATAAAAACGAGTAATTATTTTTATATAGTATCAGTATAATCTTGCCACTTGAATTTGTTTATGAAGCTGTCTAGATGTGAAAGTGAATCTAGCCATATTCTGGAATTGATTCATTGCTATTAAAACAAGTGAAGCGTGCAGGTTTGGACCTGTAGTCAGTGGAATTGGCTGGATTTCCTGAAGGAGAAGGCAGGGTTGAAATGTGGAGGCTCTAAATATTAATTCATATTAATTAATTAATTAGTTGATTGATTGATTGATTAATAAGAGAGTGAAATCATCAGTCACTTGCAGGAGGTTAGCAGAGTAGGAGGGCTCCTGTATTGCCCCCAGAAGTGAGAGGAAGTGGTTTAGTTGCTGAAACTCCCCATTCACAGCGAAGCCATCTTAATATGACGCGGTATTTCCCAATTGCATAACTTTGGTTCCCTCGTGATGTGTTTCACAGGACCCAGGCACTTTTATTTTTCCTACTGGTGGTACTTCAGAATCCTGGCATCTTACTCATTGTGGCTGGGGAGTGAGGACCTTTCATACATCATAAATGTTGGCGTTTACCTAGAGGTAATTACATTTTGTGGGGTTTTGTTTTCCCTCTGAGACTTATTTCTGTGCAATCTCTTTGCAACATACCTCATCACCCCAATTTTTGTTTCTAAGTCCATTTTATGGTCTTAATGGTTTGAAAGTATCAAGAAGAGAAAAGGTTCTTCCATGCGTAAGTCATAAACTTCTTTCAGGAAGAGGAAAAAGGAGGCAAACATACTGAAATTACTCAATTTCTTGTAACAATAGTGTTGTAAGAAATTATGAATTACAGCAGTTGTGATACAACTTTGCAATCTGATTACATTTTTGGCTTCTCTTTGGAGGATGTTATTTGCCCAGGACACGTTTTCTCATGCCACTGCAGTCTTTATCTGCTTTTGTAAGCCAGCTGCTATCATAACAGCAAACCACCCCAAATGTGGATGCGAGTGAATGGCTTCCCCAGAGGCACATTGGTTCTAACAAAACAGACAGCAGTAAACAGGAGAGTGATGTCCTTCAGGGATATCAAATGCCTTGCATTCAAAGAAGGGGCATCCTCTGAGGAGCAGAAACCTGCGTCATGAATATAACTCTACTTCGGTTTGTATTTACCCACCAGCCTGCTCTCCAGTTTTCACATATTTCAGTGTTCCTTGTATTTATTTTCCAACACTGTGATTCACAGTGACATTTGCAACTTACAAAATCAATTCAGGCAAAGTGGATAAGATAATAAGTTACTGACGAGAGGGAATAAAATTTAATTAAGGTCTTAAATGTAAATCAGTGTTAAAGACAAGAACCCACCCACCAAGCCATGGGTTTGGGTCTGACCTTGAGTGTACATTGAGCAGAAGTTGTCTAGACACAATTGGTCCTGCCTTTTCTCCTCACAGAGCTCCACTACTTTTATTGAAGTGTATGTATAGAAGGAGAATAAAGAAACCTACTGCTATATACACTGTACCCCTTTCCTCACTCCATTTTCTTACAGATCTTTCAGTTTTGCTTTGTAAAAATTATTTAAATGGAGTAATAAGTTTTCTTCTCAAATATTAGTGGCTTATTTATCAGAGTCAGTTTCTCAAATATTCTTTATACAGTTTAAAGGATACATCCAAAGAAGTGGATGAAAATCACTGATTTGAAGCAAATTTAATGTTAAAACCAGTCTTCAAGTAGCCTTTTAAATTACTTATGCTCCTCTCCTGTGTGTTCACCACATAGTGACCTCCAGCACTTTCCTATTTTTAGAATGATCCTAAGTGTGGTTTTAAGATAGCACTGTTTTATTTGCACTTTGAAACATATTAGATGCTACCAGGATTTGCAAGACACAGGCTAATGTTGGATCTCATCTACGATGCAAAAAAAGAAACAGGTGTTAGCAGCTGCAGTATGAACATGTTCTTGCAGTATTATTTTGTGAAGAAGGTATTTATAGCTTAAATATGCTCTTAGTTTTTGCACTCAAGATAGTATTTTATGCTACTCCCCTGGATACAGTGATATTAGATCAAGCCCAGAAAGTTTATATGAAAGCAGTTTGCTAGCACTGATACCCTGTGATTACCCAAACAACGTTGTAGGCTGCAAAAAGGAGCCAGAGACAGAATAATTTCATTTCTGTAAGTACAATGAAATAGATTTGGTTCTCCTGGTTACACTAAGACTTCAGAGATCCTCTAAATTGGTTAGCACTGGAGCACCAGAAGATCTCATTTAAGTGACTTTATCAATTAGTACTCAAGGTCAGTGCCAGAAAGAAACATTCGAAACAGTGTACACAAGGCAGGTACAAATCCACACCAATTGATGATGTTTGATCTCCGACAGGTTTGAGGACACATTTGAAAACCGGAATAAATAAAGGCTTTATTTCAATCCCGTATACACTAAGAAGTAGTATTAATCGTGTCACACCTTTTTTAATTCTTGGTTGCATGATAGACACAGTGTCCAAAGAATGAGGATGGTGTTGATTTTTCTGCTCTTCTTAAGTAACTGGACTGATACCAACATTAGGATGGTCTTTCAGCTATCTAAAATCACAACAGTTTTATGTCACTGTTAAATTGAACTAGCTTTGAGATAATAATAATTACTGGAAACTCATGGTCATTTAAGTTATACGGAAATAAAATCATTATTTAAGGAAAATGCATTAATTCAGTTAAGGACAGTTATGTCGCTAATGTGTTGAAGATATCACTGACAGGACAAAGAAATCTCAGCTTTGATTTTCAGAAGACTGGGAAAGTTTTACTTTCAGATTACAAGCTAAAATTAAGACCTTAGAATACCAAAAAGGATTTTGGTAAGAATAATACAAAAAGCATGCCTTCTTTTATGCTGAAGTGCTATGTAACTTGCCAGGATTGTGACTTAGTTACTACAAAGATTATTTGCATTACCTGTTGCTTAAACTAAATTACTCCTTTCGAATCTGGAAGTAGTGGGATACCAATAAAAGTGTCATACTGCTTCTTTTATTGGATTCGTACTCAAGAAATTGCAGCTGTTGAGTGTCTTTCCACTGAGCCTGTTTCTTTTAGTAGTCTCTCGTGTCTGTCTGACATAATAAATCATCACATGTCCTTGCTGACATTAACCTGGCTAAAGGTTGTTTGCTCCCCTAGATTTACAAATATTAATATAGACACAAGTGTTCACTGTTCCCACCATTTTATGTGATAAAGAGGACTATGCACAACCTTGGGCACTCTGTTGCCAGTGGACTTTTAATGGAAATAGATTTTGTTCTGTGATTATTGTATTTTAGAAGGTCTTTGTAGCATCTTTCACAGCTTTTTTATGCTATCATTGAAATGATTGTTATGTGGCTCCCAGCATTTAGATATTACAGCAGCAAGTCTGGCAGAGTTCGAGGTGTGTTTGGACAACACTCCTGGGCACATGATGTGACTCTTGGGGATGGTGCTGTGCAGGGCCAGGAGCTGGACTCAGTGATCCTTGTGGGTCCCTTCCAACTCAGCTTATTCTGTGGTTTCCTCTGGGAGAATGATACCTACCAGAGGCCATGGTTCAGTGCATGGACGTAGCCCAAGCAGGTGTGTAGGCACTGGGACACAACGAAATAAAAAAAAACTTGCTTCAAAGTACAAGGCTTTCCCATTATTATTCACCTGGTGTGGTATTAATTGCTATTATTATAATAAATTATTTGTGCAGTAAAGTGTAATATGTATTGGGAAAAGCCTACTCAATCTAATCTATAGAAAAGACCTACTTTTTTTTTTTTTTTTAGGTTGGTAGAGTTTGAATTACTGTAAGGTTCATAATACAAAATTAAACTTTTTGCAGTTAAAAATTTACCACCATAGTTCTTCTAGTTCTGCACATGGCTTTTTGTTTACCATATTTATGTTTGAAAATGTTGAAATGTAGTTGAAATACCAAAAAGAAAAGTATGTTCTTTACCACCATTCATAGCATAATGATGTAAGAAAATATTTCAGAGCAACTAAATACCTTTTATTCTTAACAAACACTGCTGACATTTTCTTTAGAGTCTTGGTGTTTGTATGCATGCCTGGAAATCTTACTGCATAACAGTACCCCAGAAAGTAACATGAATGCTCCAATGTGCCCTGCACCTACTGTGGAACTTCTGCCTGGCCTGCAGTTCACATGAAACTCCCCTCTGATAACATTTCAGCCACTGCACAACATGTACTGGGAGTGGAGTATTTGCAAAGGTGACACAGAATCCCACTTACAGACATGTCATATTTGTTAAACCCACAGAGAGCTATTTCAGGTGACAGTAAAATATGAGTAGACAACACAGTTACACATTATTATAGCAGAACAGCTATGCTTAAACTGTACTATGTTTGCAGTTAACAAGGTATTTATTGCTCTTGTTTGTCTGACTTGCTGCTTCTCTCAAGACAAGGTATAATTCTATTTCAGACCTTGCATAAATTTTAATTTCTCTCTTAGTTGGGTACTTTGTAACTGCTCACCAGTTTCAGCTGCCACAGGCTTGCTTTGTTTTTCACATGGAAACCCCTCTATCTGCTCTATAATGGCAGACAGTCTGGCCTTTCCTAATTAGTGGACAGTTTCACTTTCAGAGGAATGTTAACATCATCTTATTTCACTAGGAGTTGTTTCCTGCGTTCTCCTCCCCAGGCTTTAAGCAGGGAAATGCAAGACCCAAAAGTATTATATCATGGAAGGTGCACAGAATTATCTAAAGCATGGACATTTTCTACTCTAAGCATGTTATATTGCTTTGTAATGCCAGCATGTTCATTTAGAGATGTCTAAGATCACTTCTGAATAGGAAACACAATTCAGAGCAAATGCCTGCGTAGGAGAAATGGGTTTTCCTGTTGTTGGTTGACATCTTTTGAAAGGGTGTATGAAGGTTTAAGGACAGTTCCTTGGGTGACTGTGGTGTTCTGAAACCAGCTGAGGAAAAGAGAAAATGAATAGCCCATTAGGGTACCCCATAAATACCCCATTAGGTGCCATACCTGTGTTTTTGTAAAACACTCTCTCTTGTGGTAGTCGTCATGGTCTCTCTGCCTAAGGCTGCCAAATCTCCTTCATCAGTCAAAGGATCCCAACATGCTCAGCTCAGAACATCTTTGATGTTATATGCTCTACTGCATGATATCTTTTTTTCCAGGTGAACAGCAAGGATTTAGTGGGAAGATCTGAGTATTTTCATACCTCAGGGTGCTAGGCAGTTGTGCAAGAGGTTCCAGGAAGGAATTAGATATTGTGGACAGATGGCTGCAAATTCCAGAAGGAGAGAGATTTAGATTCTGTCAGCATCTTATCAGTGTCCCAGTGCTGTGTTGCTAAAATCACTTGTATTATTCTGATTTTAGACATTCTGATGTTTACTTTTTCTTTAGTTTAAGGAGAGATTCACTAATTACTGAGTTTGCCAAGGAAAATATGACAGTAGGAAGGTAAAGAAGGTATTTTAAGTTTTAGGCTTAACTGTGACACTGTGAGAACAGCATCTATAGTTGCATTCAACTCTTGTGAATTCTTGAGAGGCCACTAGCCCAGTAAAGCACTTACTGCATCATTGCAGTGAAACATTCCAAAAATGTATGTAATAATTCATTCGGAAAATCTGGGGGAGCTATGTTGCTTTAGAAAATAGATTTGGATGTAATAGATTTGGAAGATTCTGCAAAATTCAACATTTCCACATTATTTAGGAGCTTCAGTTTTCACCTAGAATCCTGAATTTTAAAAAAGTATTTATGAAGCTTGATTCACTCCATAGGTTTATATTGTATGTCTGCAAATATAGTGACGGTATAATGTGCTAGGTAAAGAATAAATTGAAAAGGTACTGTAGACATAGTACATAAATTCAGCTTGAGAGAATATCAGCTTTTTTTGTTAAACTAATAACCTTTTTCAGTGAATTGAGTCATTCTCTAAGATGACTAGCACCCTTTTAAAAAGTGGTTTATCAGTTTCACTTTTTATAAAATACAAAAATTGAGACACTGATATGTTGCAGTTCACTTTCTCTTCATTCTGTGTTTATCTCAATGGCAAAAAGAACAAGTCTAGTGTGGAATGAATAAGTAAAACAATGTTAACTGAGACTCTTGTCCTGAAAAAATGACTGTCTGCTTCCCACATACATCAGACTGCTTCATAAGGATTTAAGGATAGGCACGGGCTCTCCTGAAATAGTCTGTCTTTCATAGTTATCTGTCTACCTGATCCTGTTTCTATTGATCATAGTCTAATTGGATGATCATATTCTTTTTTTTCTCCTTGCCAAACAAGTCAGTCATCGTCCATTAAATACTGGGAAGAGATGTAAGTGTCTTTGTTGAAAAGTACTGTTCCATCTTAAACATCTAAATACCTTCTCTCTGGTTATTGCACTGCAAACATAAACTCAGAATCAAAAGAATTCAAGATATTTAATGAACTTAAGAAAATAAAGTTAATACTGAAATGTTTTCATTTTTAAGGTATTAAGAAACAACAGTTTCCAGCTTGGCGGGAGTAAATGCATCCAAAACCAGATGTTTGTTGTGAAGAAATGAGGTTCTTGTACCCACAGGTGAGGAGAACCTGTGCCACACTAACAGTGCTCTGGTGCAGAACCCTTCTTTTGTTACCAAGGTTGTTCTGTTTCAAGCATGTAACAGTACTTATAGTCCCATGGAGAACAGATTTTCTCTTTAGTGTATTTCTCACGTGTGATATTAGGTAAGACAAGCCTTAGATTTACATGGTGAAACTTAGGCTGTTAAAATAAGGGTAATGTTGAAGAAGGTTTTTAAAGTCTCTGCTGTAATCCTTATTAAAGGTGTATTTTTTGATTTTATTCTTTGAAATTTTCATTATTAAAAATATTCAGGCCCAAAAAGAATGAACTTTCTCGCTCTACGTGTTTTCTGGAAGATACTGACCAGACAATGTTAGAAAACAGGATCGGAATGCTCAAAGGTGTTCTCAAAACTACCTCATTGTGCAGAAACTGAGTAGCTCAAATTCTAAATGGATGTGTAAGTTATAACATAGTTTGAAATATATACTAGCCTTTTGTGAAATTGCTCTAGGACATGTTTTTTCTTTTGCTCTCAGAATAGAGACACTTTCAAGGGGGAACATGAAGGAGGGCAGTAAGGTGGTGCTTCAAAAAGCCAAGTAGTCTGTATTCCTCAGTTGCTTCCTTTACATCCTACTACTTCAACACACTTGTATTTAAATTATCTTTTAATGATTAGGTTTATGTCCTTGTAAAATAGCTTTTCATCATCTACTTTGCTTTTCTAATATACGTTTATTTGTTATCCCTTATTGGCTTTAATGAACTAGATTGTTGTAGTGCATTTCAGACCTATTGGACCTGTAATTTTATGTCATTGCTTTTAAATAAATGTTTCTTTATATATTTTTTAAAAGTTCTGCTATTTTATGGAGCTGTCTGTTTAATCAGGAAACTTGACAGTAACTTTTGCTGGTTCAAATTCTGTCTTCTACTGTGTTCTGAAAAGTTTATCTAGAAAGTCATGAATATGGTAATTTCTATTTCTGAGCTGCTTTTTTATGTTATTTTTGTTCCACAATAGTTAGATATATAGTTCTAAGTGAGTAGGCACAGTGTGAGCACAAAATGGAGATATGGCTTTCTTATAAAAAAGTAAGCTGTAAAATGAAAATCATTAAATGATAATAATACAGTAATCATGTTTCTAAATTTTGCAATGTTAATTCAAGCATATAATTCAAGTGTGACATAGTACTTCTTAACAAAGAATAATTTTTAAACAGAGTTAATCTTCTAATGGAGGATAGTTGTCACTTAAATTTTGCGGATGAATGATTTTAAGGGAAAGAAGAATTGTAAGAAGAAAGTGTTAAGTAGAAAAGGAGGACATGCAGTGTGAGTGGGGTGAAGGTCAGAACAGGATTTCAGAAATACTGATTTGTACTCCAGTGCTTTTCAGAGATTCTTGCTTTTTAAATCAGGAAAAAGAAAATCTGTCTAGTCAAGAAGAGAATATACTGAAGACCTCAGCCAAACTTCCAGAATAAATATCATGATATAGCAATGAGGAGGGCAAAAAATATTTTGAAGTATAATTATGATAAAATAATGAAATGAAAACATAACAACAGTTGTATCATGTCATATACTAAGTATTCAATCAAATTCATGCACTGACTAGTCATGAAAAGCATAGGAGAAATTGAAGGTAAATTTAATGTGATCTTTCCTTGTCATGGCTTTTTAGGCTCCAGCAAGAAGACTTTTAAGAACTTCTCAGTTAATAACAGTAGCCACAATGACTATTCCATTCTTCTGCCATTTTTTACCACTTTTTAATGAGGTTTTCTTTTTTTTTTGGTCTGTGTAGACTTTTGACCTCATAACATCCCATGGCTATGAATGCCACAGTTAATTATATGGTAGGTAGGAAAAAAGTCCCATCCCTTTGTTTTAAAATTGCTACTTGATATTTTCATGGAGTGTACTGTAGTTTGGTCCATTTCTCCATGGGTATGTCTTTTCCAAAAATCACTCTGTATGCCTGACCATGCTTGCTGTCCTCTTCTCTTAAAGTTTCTTTTTGCTTTATATTTGAAGATTGGAAAACCATCACTGTGCACATTATTCAAGAGTTGAGTGCAGTATATAAAAGCACAGGGATGCCTTTCTGTTTTCATGTCCTTTCCTAACAATTCCTAATGTCGAACTTGCTGGTTTATCACTGTTAATCACTGTGGTGATATTTTCTGATAGCTGACCTCTGAATCACCTCTGAATGGATGTAAGTAAGTCACTGTGAATAACTTCCTTTTTGTGCTCAGTATGTTAATAATGGATTTATTATTTCAGCCTTCATATTCCTGTGTATACTGTTGGACAAAACCCAACTGAGACATTAATTGTAGGATTCCTGGCTGAGAATTCTGATTCCTCAAACAGTTTTGTTATTTTGCAATATTATTTCATAATTTTGTTATTCAGTTTCTTTTTTGTGAGAGTGGCTTGATAGTGGCAACTTTTCAAATCTCACATTAGTTTTATGAGTAACAATAAGCTGATGTATATTTTTTAAGATTAAAACACATGAAAAGCTTATCTTCTTCTCATTGGAGAGGAAAAGTCACCAAAAAATGATTCAATTATGGTCAGGTAGAGGATGCACATAGTACAGGTGAAAACCTAAACCCAGGAAACATCAGGTTATAGTGCACAGTGTTTGCCTTTTGTAAACATTAAATTAATATTTAGCAAATTATTTGAGTGGGATTCTGTAAGGAATATGCAGTTGTAAAATTTCAATAGTGTGTTTAATGAGTTTCTCCTAAAAAATCCAGCAAACATGGGGGATTGCTTCTTGAGAATAAACTCTTTGAGCAGTGATGAAGGAACTGTTCCCTGCTATGTTGACATAGTTGAGTTGCAGTATAAGCAAGAAGTGTTAAGCAAATACATCCTTTACAATCAGAAGATAAAGAAATAAGGTTGATTATCCCACCACAATTTATTATTCAATACTGTGCAATGCATAAACTCTTTGTACAAGCAAGCAAGAGCAAGCAAGCAAGCAAGCAAGCAATAGTCGTAAACTATGTAAGATGCAGTCAGTATCTGATAAAAAGAGGCTGCGTTATCCACAGTTTCTCAGCATCTAATCTTACCCAGGTTGCAAAGATGTCTGTCTGTATCTTAGGAGGTTTCTGTTGACATTGCTTCCTTGAAAATGAGGTGACCTACTTGTCTGGGAGGCTGTGTTAAATTTGTTTGTTTGTTGGGCTTCACATCCTACACCATGACTTGCTAGTCAAATAAACAGCTCATTTCAGCAGCTCTAAGAAGGCGAGAGGATTCTTTATTTCTGCTGCCTGCTTGGTTGCTGATAGAAAAATGCCTGCAGACATAGTAAGGCCCTCTACCCATTTTTTTCCACTTTCTTGTCAGCCTATGTCATGTTAGCAGAGTATCAATATTGTGCATAGAAATGTGAACTATTTATCATGAATAATACATATAAGTTATGGAGAGAGATTAAATTGTAGCACGTGTTAGTATTGCATGATACTGACATAGTGCAGGTTGCAAAATATGATAGACATGAATAACTGCCCTAAAGTACATTATAGTTGGTTCCAAACTTTTCCTGTCAAAAAGAATTAATTTTGTTAGGCAGTATAACTTTATTTGGTCATTTTATCTGCAATGAAAATTATTATACTCTTTGAAGAGTTTGTGAGGGTTTATGGGCATATAAATGGCAATACAAACCATAAAAATCTCTTGTAGGTCAGAATGAAGTTCGTTTAGTTTTTATATCACCTTTGTCAAAGGTCAACAAGTTTGGAGAAGGTACTAAAAAAAAAAAAAAAAAGCATATATTGGGATGTCCTAGGAATGTTTTCGGAGTCCTAGCAATGTACAATTCAAGGACTTCCCAAACAGGAGATAATGACATTACATTTAATAGTTATTTGTATATTTTTAATCCATGAATTTTAAAGGTAGGGTTTTTTAGGATTAATCTCTGTATTTAAAATCTGCAGCATTCTATGTAAAAACATTTTATATCTTAACTGTGCAGTGTGTGAAGAAGATACTTCTTTCTCCACCTGCTAGTTTCATTACATGTCCTCTAGTTTTACAGCTGGAAGTGCTACTGAGCTACTGTTCTCTAATTTTATATTTTGTCAAATTTTGTACAGAAGTCCACTCCTTATCTTTGATCATGCTCCTTGCCCTTCTCTATCCTTCTTATATTTCTGCTATAAGTTGAAACTGTAGACATTATTTGCCTTAAGTTTTATTTTGTTTTTATTTCTGTGTCTATTGGGACAATCCTTTTTAAAATTTGTTTTCTAGTTTTGTTTTTTTGTTGTTGTTTGTTTGTTTTTATATTTCTCAAGCTCATTTGCATTTTAAAAGGTAAATGGCTGTTTAAATTTGAAATTATCCATGCTGTGTTCATATATAGATATATAAGTGCAAATATAATTGGGCCTGTAGCAATAGGACAAGGCAGAATGGTTTTGACCTGAAAGAAGATAGAGTCAGACAAGATATTTGGAAGGAACTTTTTATGTTGAGCATGTGAGACACTGGCACAGGTTGCCCAGCAAAGTGGAAGATGTCCCATCCCTGGAAACATCCAAGGTGAGGTTGGATGAGGCTCTGAACAATCTGATCAAGTTGAAGGTGTCCCTGCTCATTGCAGGGGGCTTGGACAAGATCATCTCTAAACAAAATCCATTCTACGATTCTATACTTTAAAAAACCCATTTGTTAAAAAACCCCATTATTGTGTTTTGGTTTGGTATTTTTTTTGTTTAGTACAGGTATTTTTTGCAAGAAGAAGGTGTGCTGAAGAGCAGATATCTTCATAAATATTTCCTCTTTTTTTCAGTCATTGTTAAGGGTAAAGAGTAAGTCCTGTTTGCAGCTTGATCTGTTTTACAGTGACTAGTTGACTCTTCAATGATGTTTTTGAATGCTTCATCCCTTGAGAGCATTTAAGTCATATGATCTATTTATTTATTTTGAATGAGACTATTTTACATTTTCAATAACTTCAGAGACATGTAGACAAGTGGCACAGAAGTATACAAATTGAGATTTATTATCATTTTTGAGCTAAACTGCAATGTAATTATGTTCGTTTTGCCTCCTATAGGGATTATTTACATTTTTCCTGAGGATATGCACTCAAGACCACAGACACAGCTTTTTAATATTTTTATTAAACTGGATATTTTAACATTTTTGTTAGACTAAAATGACATTTGATTGTTTTTACCTTTTTACCTTTTTATTCTTACCTTCTTCACCTCTGGGGTCACATAGACATATGGGTTTATGGCTTTTTGGAGTTTAGTGAAGGACATTGCTTTGTTTTTTCAAAGCATCAGTCATGGATAGACCAGGTGAGCACTGACAGAACAGGCTTCTAAGGTTATATGAATCTGTCATGTCATTTACAGCTGCATCTCCACTCTTCACTGCTGTGATAAAAATATTTTGGGATATAAATAATTTTAAGTCTATTTTTAGTTTGGCCAGCACCTGAAGCAAATCAAGCAAAAGTAGAAAAGGTTTTAGCCTTTTCGATGAATGAATATATGTGTGTTCAAATAGCAGGGCTCCTCTTTTATACATTCAGAAAAAACCCTGGCTTAAATTCACAAGCCTTTACAAGAACGAGGAGCTGCTGTTGGCATCTTTTTTCCAAAAGTCCCTGAACCATACCCCAGAATGGGGGATGTGCATTCACTACTTTTCTGTGCAAAAGAGGTTTAACTGCAAATCAGTGCCATCAGTTTCTTAACCCTTGTGTAACAGGAGGTGGAAATGACTTGTCTTGAAATGGCATGGGCTGAAATCTTGGGAGAATGGAGATCTGAACCTCTACTTCTTCCATCCCTGGATATGTCACTCAGTCCCACTGATGGGTGAAACTGTGCCTTCATTCACTACCCTATATGGAAATGTTGAAACAAAACCTTAAAGGATAATAAGAGAAAATTACAGCTAGGAGTCAGTATTTTTACCTTTCTGTAACTTTTTGTTGAGATTTGTGTTCTTGAAGCATGCAAATCATACTTTAAGCAAAATTCTGTGCTGGTTTGCCACATTTTAACAATGTTTATATAATTTTCAATACTTCATACTTTCCTTGTTTACCAAGGAGTTTATTTCATGGGGCATTTAACAGAAAATGTCCATTAAAGTCTTTCACATAGATAAAATAATTTTTAATAAATAACATTATTAGTAAATCAAACGTTCCTTTTCTGTGTGTCTTAAAAGCAACAAATAGTAATCAGGTCTGTGATGATTTTGTACAGACATTTTTCTGATGCCATGACTCTCAGTGCATAGTATAATGACCTACTTGGATAAAATTATGACTCTTGCCCTAATGAAGGAGAAAGGAAAGACTAGACAGATTTTCCATGTTCCTTAAAAAATGTGGTTTTGTCCTCTAGGTGCTTTTTTTTTTTTTTTTTACAGGAAAGTGGCAGTCTCTCAAAGAACATCATTAAACAGACCAGAATATTTGTCGAAGAATGTGTCTTTCAAACTTAGTCTTTTAATAGAATTTATTTTTTCAGTCAGTACAACTGCCCCTACTGGTGCAAGCTGCCTGTGGATATAGGCTGCTGAGTGCTTTGGCCTTCCTGTGAGTTCTTTCTTTACTCCTGGTTTGATTAATGGGAATATGAAAATCAAACTTCAAGACTATCTGCAGAATTTAAAGTAGAGTGGCAGCTGAAAAAGGCAGAAACAGTCTGGGACAAAGGAAGAAAAGATAGAAGTGAAAACATAAAACTGTACTGTCAGAGTTTTAAAAGGTTTTTTGAATTTAAAGGAAAAAATATTGCTACTATTTCATTATGCCTTATTCCTCTTCCATCCATTTTTGAAGGATATGTGACATATTGAAGAACAATTTTAAATAGTAATCCATCATATTTTTTTATTAGTGTGTAGCTATAAGTGTAATAATTTAGGATCTGAATCTAAGAAACTTATTCAGCAAATAATGTCCTAGAACATGCCACTTATAAAATACAATTATAATGGAAAAATGTCATTAGCCCCTTTGAAGATAGGTTAAACATGATTTCAAATGTAAATTTTTAAAATCCACAAATTCCTGTTGAATTTAACAGCTGCACAGGGAAGAAGAAAAATATTTAAGTTTGTTTGCAAGAGCGCACAGGATCTAGTTCAAAATGTTACTGACAAAGAGCTACTCTCCAACTCTTTAGGTCACTATAACGTAATTAGATTCAATATTCTGATAAGAACAGCAGAATTCATTATATTACTGCCTAACTTGAAAAAAAAATCATCTATCTTAACATGAGGAGTTCAAAGAATGGAAATTGAAAGAATCATTTGTAAGGGTAAAGTACATTAGGATGTAATAGGGATAATTTTAATTTTAAACATCTAATTAGAGTTTCAGTGAAAATTCACACTACAGTATCCAAACAGATGTCATTAAGGTGTCATTAATGTGTCAAAAGGTGTCATTAAACAGAAGAGTCAAATGTATTACTAACTAGGAAATCAGTATTCAGAAGGTCCAAGAAGGGAAACTAGAAAAATGTACACACTCTGCCTAACTGTAAAAATATCATGACATTCCAATCAAATCTTGAAAAATAACGTGATAAAGGCACAAGAAAAAAATGCCAGAAGGATTGTTCACTGTGTATAAGCAACAGAAAGCCTTACAGAGGATCTACAGGACAAGTAGAGCTGGTCTTTTTTGTTTGTTTTGTTTTCGAAAGAACCTATATCATCTGAAAATTTTGTTCTTTCAATAGGATGAGAAGAAATTGTATCGATATGTCTTAGGCCTCCTTAAACCTAGGCAATGTCACTTAGCATGAGAGTGCAAAAGCTGAAAAGACCTGCAGGGTAGTCCTTTCTAGAGGAACAGTAAAACCATCTTAATGCCTCCTGTTAAATGAGAATCTGTTTGATTCTTTACATTGCACACAATATTCAAAGAACTGAAATGGCAACATTGTCAAAAGTGCTGGAATTAACTAAATGGGAGGGATTACCAAAGCAAATTACAGTTCAAAGCATGATGAGCAGGGGAAATTGTCAGAGGACGGAGAGGTACATGTTAGGGCTAACAGGAGCAGCAGGCAGAAGGGCCTTCCTCATACAAGTTAAATTACTGGCTCAAGTGATCTTTAAAGCACTTTTCTACCAATAAGACTTAGATATTGATTAAAGTATTCTACAAAAGTAGAAAACAGTTCACATATAGCTGACTCTCTAAAGGAAAAGCCTGTGAAGTACCACTGAGGTACTTATACTTAAGGAGCTCTCCATTGCCCTGTTTATCTCTTTTCAGATATTTCTTTTTGCCTTTAATTAAAACCACAAAACCTGCTTTTTAATACTTTGATTCACAATTGCAAATGGTGGAAAAATAGATCATATTACCAGAAAAACTAGAGTAGTTTCCAAGCCTTATATGTAAGGCTTATAACTACTGGGTTTTTTTTCCAGTGACCTCCTTAAATCTAGTCTAAATCTCATCGTCATTGCTGCTATCACAATCCCAGCAAAAGGGGGGATTAGGCGAGGGAGAAGTTCCTTTTAGGGCAGAAGGGCAACACTGAAGAATTGAAGAAAAGCATTGAACAAATGGGTTATAAGGTGTCAGTAGTCATAAATGTAAAGTAATGTAAAACACAGTCCTCCCATTATATCCGCAGTGGTGTGCCGTGTTCCTGGTTTTATTGCTTGAGAAAGAGATCTACGAATTATAATAGGTTGTGCTCTGAAAGTGTCACTTTAGTGCTGAGTAGCTATCAAAACAGCAAATATGACATTAAGAATTATTAGGAAAGAAAAAGAGAACAAAAGCAAATATCATTATATCTCTGCATGAAACCATTGCCTTTATCGTGATTCCTGTATGCTGTTCCAGTGTCTCAAAAAGGACAAAACAAAGCTAGAAAAGGTACAGAAAAAACCAGCATGAATGATCAAAGGTATGGAGGGGGTTTAGTACAAGGACATGTCTAAGTAGATCAGAACTCTTCAGCCTTGAAAAAAATGACTAATGAGGGAGAAGGCAGGAGATGAGATAGGAGGTTATAGAAGTGAGTACCATGAAGGGACATAACGAGGTTCAGTGTTTCTCATTATTAAGGTGTGAGGAGTGAAATTACCCTGTGGCAGATTCAGAACGTGCCGGGGGTGTACCTATCACAGTGCATATAGTCAGCTTGCAAACGATACTGATTTTGGCCAAAGCTCAGAAGGATTCAAAAAAGCAGTTTTACAAATTCGAGAAAGCTAAATCCAACAAGGCAACTATGCAGGAAATTTACCTCTACCTCATAAAGCCCTGGCTGAAAACATCAAGGATATCTTAAAGGAAATACCACTTTTTTAGTCTTCCCCAGGCATCTACAGGATACTAAGTTGGAGGTGTATTTGCCCTACCCCAGTGCAAAAGTTCTTAAGTTATGGACCTGTCCTGTGCTGGCTCTGAAGTCATGGGTGGAGGAGGAATACCCTTCTTAGAAACCCCGGATATAAACCCGGTTACAGCTTCTGCAGTCTGTGCTAGGAGATGAACACATATAATTTAAATAATTTTCTGTTCCCCTATAAAATATCATTGGGCTGAATAGTCCAATAGCTTGAAAATTTTTAGAGAAGGGGCAAAGCTGACTGCTTTGATTGTGTCTTAGGGTGTGGGGTTTTTGAAGGTTCCAAATCCTTACGGCTTTTCTAGATTTCTGTCCTTGGCTTTTAAAAAGGAACTGCAAACAATTTTTTTCCATGGTTTTTGCAATATTAAGAGTTCTTACATGGGTCATGACTTGTGAAGATGCATTGGCTAATATTAACTGGTGTTTTCACCTTGGCTTGTTTCTTTGCTAAAAATCATGCATTTTAGAGCCAAAATAGTGCAAAATGTAGGTGGAAGAATATAGACAACCTCTGAGACAGAGTCTAAAAATAGGGACTAGTTGGTTTTCCTTTAATCATGCACCGTGAGCATTAATACTTCAACCATATATGTATAAAGCTTACTGTGAATTCAGTCCTTTGGCAGCTGAAGGAAGGCTCATTGCCGCTCTACAGACCTGCTGTGGGAGACACATTGCAGGCAGAACTTGTCTTGCTTGACTTCTTTGTGCTGACCTGGGAATTTACTAGATGTTTGCTGCACTGCTTTGTCTGAGGCAGCACAAGAGAGAGGCTCTTTTTATTGTGTGATATTTTTGTTTTTCTGAACATGAGAAAGAAAAAAAAAATTAGAGTCAGCGGTTTATCTGAGACAGCTTCTCCTGTGCTTGTCTCTAGAAATATAGGGGACATTAAGGTGATCAAAACTCATAGTGATTTCCTTCAGCACTTAGAAATGAATGCATTTGCTGAATTTCTGAATATTTGTGATGTTGGTCCCCTCAGGGGAACTTACAGTAAAACTGGAGTGATTTCCCACCTTGTAGCCTATCAGTGAATATGGGGGGGAACAAGTTCATCTTAAGAGCACATGCAGTCAGGTATAATAATGTGAGAAAAACATGGCTTTTCCTGTGTTTTGGGTTCTTTGTCCTATAGCAGATCTCTTCTTGCTCTGTGAGAAACCCATGGCTGTGCCCAGCTTTGGGGTTTGCGGTACAACAGAGAGGTTGGCAAGCTGGAACAAATTCAGCTGAGAACAGCCAGATGTTTAAGGGGCTGGATTGCAGCTGAGAGAGCTGAGAGCCCTTTTTTTGCCTGAACAAGGGAAAGCTAAAGGGGAACTCGCACAACCTAAGGGCTGGTTAGAGAGAGAGGGAGCAAGACTTGTGCATCCACCAAAGCTACAGCAAGGAAAATTCTGTGTCATCATAAGAAAACTTCTCAGCCCTGAGGGTGAACAAATGCTGGAATAGGTTGCCCAGAGAGACTGAAATCTTCATCCTGAGAGATTTTCAGAACATGGCTGGAACCAGGCCCTGAGTGGCCTGGCCTAACTTTGAAGATGGACTAATCTTCGAGGCTGGTTCTTCTTCCAGTAGGAGACTGGACCAGATGATTTCCAAAGGTTTCTGTACAAGCATTAAAATTGTGTGAGTGTACGAGCCAATCTGAGGCCCTTTGTGGCCTGCAGAGAGTATGCAGTTGTTCTGCGACTTTAAATCAATTTATAAAGCTTTGCTTATTATTGGGGAAAAAAAACTTTTATTCCCTAACTTCTGCCTCTCCTTGGCAATTACAGTGTTTTTCCTGGTCAGTTTTATAAGTGACTTCCCATAAATTATTACCATGGTCCTATGTATGTATTCTCTGTTGAAGAATAATGACCCTGTTTATCTCTCCCGGCACAAAAATGCCAGAAGCACATATTTTACTTTTTTGTTTTGTGAACTGCCATACCTTCTCTATGCCACAGGCCATCTACCCTGTAACATTTTTTTGTACCCATTTGACAAAAAAACGTGCTGGTATTTTTAGTTTGTGTGGATTTGTTTTTCTTTTTAGGATTATAAGTTGCAATAAGAGGGATCTATTCTGAAAATTGTGTAGATACTTCTAGTGTAGTCCAGTAGTTTATTGCAGAATCTTTCCATGAATCAAAACCAGGCTGCTTGGTCTGTCATTCCATTAGCACTCCCTTTTTGTCAAGAGACAAATGCTATATTTGCCCTTTTCCAGTCCTTTGGGACCTCCCCTGTCTTCCAGAAGCTCATAATGATAATTGTTAGTGATTCAGAAATCGCTGTCTAGTTTCTCTAAGGTGAATTTAATAGAGCCCAGCCAATTTGAATACATCCATCTTACCTAAATATTCCTTAATGTATTCTTTATATACTTCAGCTTGCAATCCACTTTTTTCTCTAAATGGTTTTGAATGGCTTGTCAAGATTTACCATTTTTTGAAGGCTGGTGTGTAGGAGATGTTAATTACATTTTACCTTTACCTGCATTGTTTTCTTTCCCTTTCTAACCTGTTTATTTTATTTTTTTATATATATATATTGGGTATTTTAAAATGCTTCTTTTTGTTCCTTTTGTCTCTTGCAAATTGAAACTCGCTTTATACTTCAGTTCTGTTTTATACCCTTTTTGTCTATATTCTTCCTTTGTTAAATGACCTTGGGTTTTTTGTGTGGTTGGTTTGGGTTTATTTTGGTATGATTACTTTTTGACAGCCAATTGTTGAAGGTTTCCAAGTGCATCAGACTACTCTTTCTGTTCTTTGGTACAATTTGTGCATTTAATGTAACCTTCCTGCATAAACTGCCAGCATACTTGCACATGTTTATCTTCAAGTCATCTTTCTAAACAACCATTAACCACTCCCCAGAGTTTGCTGAAATCTGTTGGGTTTGATGGTGATGGTGTGATTGGAGGGTGTTTCTGTTTTATCTCTGTGGCTGTTATAACTCATTTTCCTAAAAAATCAGTTTGTGACTGCATTTTCCCAAAAGACCATTGTTAGTCCATTCTTTCCTCTTAGCACCAAAACTAAAATAACCTTGCCGTAGTAACTTCTTCACTCTGAAATGGCAATTTGCTTCCAATGATAGTCAGACAAGTCTTAGCTTTAACACCTGGTACCTAAGTATTTAAAGTCCCGTCATCTCTCCTTCAGATGACTTTCAAGTTTCTCATTCACAGAAACAACTTTTCGCCAAAAGAAAGAGATGTACTCCTCACTTTCTGGGTCAGTTTAGCACATCTGCTCTTTTCCTTTTTTGGTTTGCACCCACTCCCCAGGAGATTCAACAAACTCATTTGAAAAATCTGTTTCTCTATTTTATAGCACTTATATGTGTTCCTGAAACAAAGGACAACATTTGCCCTTTTTTTCACTGAGAGACCTTGCTGAACAAGTGATTGTTCCACACCAATATTCCAGTCCTGTGATTCGCCTCATAAAGCTCTGCCATGCTGGTTATGTCTTCACTTGTGAAATAATATCTCATTCTTTTTGCTTTCTTCCAGCTCATGTTCACCAGGCTGTCATGCCATTCTTTCTGCATGGCCAAGGAAACTTAGTCATTGTGGTTTTTGACCAGTAAGTTGCATCCTTGCAGAGTCTTAAGTAACTTTTGCAGCCACTGGAACATCCCTGCAGTACTATAACAGGTAACAGATGTCAGGCACCTGACTTAGCTACATTAGGATCTTTATTCTGCTATTCCTATTGGTGACAATGTGGCCTAGGTGCTACTTGGCCATGCCATGCAGAGTGAGCTTTTTGCAAAGTACCTTTTACTTTTGGACACAATATAATATTGGTGTGCATTTAGCTGTAGCTCAAGATCTCTGGTCTTCCTATCACAGCCTCTACTTGTACCTTTCAACTTTCCTGATGAAAAAGTCATTTTTGTAGATCTTTGTACCCTTTCATCCATATAAAACTTAGTTTCCTGAAATTTTTCAGTCTGAAAACTGAGTAGAACACTTTCCCAAAGAGAATGTCGAGGGTACACAAACACGGTTTTTGTCTGGAAAAGCTACCAGAACTCAATGCATCAGGCACAGTTCTTCAGCTGTCCTCCCAACAAGATTTCCCCTTGTAGGCTAAGAAATTTCTCAGTTTTTAAATGTTTGTTTAAATCTTTTGTTTCTCTACAAGGCCAAATACTTGGTTCACTGGTTGGTTTGTTCTTCTCTCTGTTATTGTTCCCTTTCTTCTTCTCTTCTGTGTCTGTAACATGTAGACACTTGACCACCTCAGAGTTATTTCGATGTTCCCTTAAGATGGCAGCAATGTTTCTAGGTTGTAAAATGGTTGGGTGCTTTCACTCATCTCTCTACAGTATTTATAGAGCCCTCCCAAAGGTATAAGACATCTACAAATGTTTTCTCAGCTGTTTTGTTCCTTCCTAGTGATTACATGCTTTGGAATAGTATGACATTAATACCATGAACTTCTATCCCATACTGATAAATATGTGTCCAATGCTTAACAAAAATAAAACCTGGGCAGTAAGTTCTGCATTTCAAACACTTAGTTTTCTTGATTTCATTTTCCCTCTGTTTAATTCTACTGTTTTCTCTTGTTTTTTGTTCTCTTTTTTTTTCCCCAGTGGTACTGTAATTAACTCTCACACTACCCCCAATTGTGTCCTCACATCCAATTAAAAATTGGCAAGCACCCATATATTTCTGGGCTGCTGATCCATTTGTTTTCCACTATAACATTGTCTTTTCCCCTTGAAGTACAGCTAGTTCTGATACATAAGCCTTTTTTTCTCAGTTAGGATTAGCTAAATGAACAAAGAAAGAACACTCAGGGTAAATAAAAGACTCTACCAGGCAAGTGAAAAATAAAGTGAAAAGAAATAGCTGCAATTCTACATGAAAGGATGGAAAAATTGGCAGCTCTTTTCCATCTCCTAGCAGAATAAAACTCTGAATTGGAGAAGTGAGGCCAGAGCCCTCTGCCAGAGAAGCTCTTCTACCATAGATGGCAAGATTAAATAGTGAGTGAGGCTTGGATATTGCTAAAAAATCGCAGAAAGATCTGCATGTGGTTTCAGTCACAAACACAGTTCCTTAAGCTCAATAAACAGAATTTTATTTCAAAACAATGAAAGTACACATATAAAAACAATTCCTAACTCTTCATCAGGATGTTTTGAGCAGTATGTGGCCATACTGGCAAGTCTGTCTGCAGTGTGGGAACTACATGTACAATACCGGCACTAAAATTATTGTCGTCGTGGGAAGAACAGTAATTCTCTCAGTAAAAATTGTCAGAAAATTACTGTCTGGTACTAACTGTAAAACTTTTTTTTTAGATGTTGAAATTATGAAATCAGGGGCCTTTATTATATGCTTTTCTGTTATTTGAGTTAATTTACATTCATTAATGTAGATTAGTTTCTGAATTCAAAATCCACAGAGAACGCTGTTTTTTACCTTAGGTGTTAGAGGCTGCTCATTGCTGCAGAATAAAAATTCATGTAAAAAAATGGGAACATTAACAATTACTCATTTATCTAATTTTTTGCCAGATTTTATCCTTATGCTTGGTAGAAAAAGCAATTCATTTTTTATCAAACAGCCAAGGATTTTTAATCTTGTGGTAATGCAACATAGTCACAAGATTCATCAGATTGTCAGGCTTGTGAACCTTAGCTGCATTCAAAGAGCATTTTATTATTCAAAAAGGAAGTTTCCTGTATCTTTGCAGCAAAAGATGAGGTCCCTACTATTAAAGAAGTATTCAGTATGTGAAAGATTGAGTTTTAAATATCCCCTATTTAAACATTCATTGGATCAAAGCTACAAATAATTTTATTTTCATTTCTTCTGCCAGTTACAATATGGAATATATCCTTTATTTGATACATGTTAGGTTTTTAGAAAATTTTCTGCATGTAGCAGATAATCTTGCCACTACATTAAGCAGCATGTTTCAGCCTCAGCTGCTTTTTGACACCAGAAATTGATAGTTGTTAGCACCTTCCTGCATTCCACTATCAATTATGCAGACGTGTTTTCCCAAAACAAAGCCAGTCACAGAGCATAATTTGTGAGATAGGAATAATTTCAGACAGAATCAGCAGCCTGCTATAAATAAAGCACTTTTTTTGACAGCACTGTGATCAGCACTAGACTAAAAATGCTTTAAAGCAATGGAGTACCCTGCACTCCTTGCCTGAGATGAAGGTGGTGTGACTGGGTCTGTGTTTTCATGAGCCTGTGGCAAGTGGTCTGCTCTGAGTGTCAGAAGCTGAGAAGGAGAAAGTAAATATGGATTAACTATGAATATCTGCAGAAGAAATCATGGTTTTCTGAGAGGGAAGTTTTAGTTACTTTCACTGATATGCATAGATACTGGGAGTTGAAGTCTCTTGAACTAGAATAAACATGCAACAAGTGAATATGCCACTTTTGGTGAAATACTTGTGTTATTGGAGCTGCAAATACTTTATCAATATATGTCCTCTCGGGTATTCTTTCCTAACACAGCATGAAAGTTGCTTGCCTGTTACACTTCGGAGGAGACACATGGGTTGGCCATGTCTGGTTTGCTCAGTGCTGGAGAAGACAGTGACAAGGGACAAAGCTGGATGAGTCACTCCCATGACCTGCAGTTCCTTCCCAGCTGCCCTTTTTCCTATGGGAGTTTTCTTCATGTGACTGGAAGCACATCTGCCACGGGACCAAAACACAGACACTTTAATTATGAGGCAGGTGGGCTGCAGGGCAGCTGGTGATGAGCCAGTGGGTGTTTGTGTGTTGCAGCCCACGTTGAGATGAATACCTGCTTTGTAATAAACCCCTGGAAGTCTGTAATGTGACATGGAGAAATGGAAGTGTCTGCCCTGCATGGTTCATCCAGATTACATGGAGCTTGCTTTCCAAGGGATAAGCATCCCTTAATCTCAGCTGGAGACCACATTGCAGCCCAAATAATCTTCTGCCAAAAGTGGATGTGTTTTTTGAACATTGGAGGTACTGTGAATTCTTCAAAAGCCTTGGCACAGCTGTAGCAAACTACTTAATTTCTTTTGTGGCTTATTTCTTCTTTGAGCAGGAAGGTACTAATTAATGTTTGGCACACTCATTCTTTTGCTTCCCAGTGTACTAATAGTACCTTTCCCCCCTCCAAATTCACAAAAAACATGCGTATTCCTGGCTTCCATGAACTTCATTGTTCTATTGAGAACGAACACAGACCTTTATTTTGTGAAGTATTCACGGTTCAGTTGCTCTTAGAGAAATAAATAAATAAATAAATAACGCTCTCATTAGATTTTTCTAAGAGATAAGATACCGTAAAAATCAGTAAACATAGTAATATCGCATTTGTGTGCTCTTACCTCCTCAATAAATATGAAGGAGTTTAAACATCTGTAAGAAACTGGAGTTTTTAACCATGTAGGAATAAGATGCTGAATGAATGAACTGAGTGTTTGAATGTTATGTTCTAGTTTTCTACAAAGTAGCATCTCTGTAACTACAGATGTATATAAATATTTGTTTTTTCAGGAGTAAAGGCATTAATTTTGTTGGGTATGTCTTAACTACATTTTTGATTCATACACATTTGGTCTTATAACTAATCTGATTTTCAACCTCCATTGACAGGCCAAGTCACCATTTACTCCATGAGCTTAATATGTAAAGCCATGTTCAGCAGTGTCTGGGAAACACTTGACCATAGGAGTTATGAGTACCATCAGAAAGGCTCCATGGAATGATGGTTTTGGATCCATTATATCCCTCGAGGGTATACAGAAAACAAGGCAGGGACAACTAACTAAATATGGTTAAAATAATATGGCCTCATTTCTTCTGTGAAGATGGTCTAGCTGTGCAATTAGGAACAAATAGGTAGTGACATTACCTATGAGACCAAAACTATGGTTTCACAGTATCCCCTAAACCCATGTAACAGAAAAATATTATTGCAAATACCATATATACATATAGAGAGTGCATATATGGAGAGTGCATATATATTACCTGTATAGAGAGGGCACATATGTATGTCTAGTAATGTTCCTAGATTAACAGGTCATTATTAGTTCATTAACTATAGTTTTGTGTTTATAGTTGTCTCTAATACCATTTCTCAAAACATTTTTCTTACTTTTAATATCTGTGCCATTCCATTATTTATTGTGAAGCTGGTTAGAAAATTATAATAACTCTATAAACCATATCTGGGTAGTTTTTTAAAATACTTGTTTGTGGAGCGGCATCAGACAATAAAACAAAATTATATTCTCCGTTTGTGTGCAAACAGACAAGTTTATATATATATATGTATATATGTAAAAAAACAACTTTGAACTTCATTAAGACATCACATCCCCTTCGTGGAACTTTTTTTTTTCCTTTCTACAAGTATTATGATTTTTTCCAAGATCCTGAAATTCTGTTAATTTCTTCTTTATAGGTAGACTTTAATTCTTTCTTATGCAAGCCAAACCCATTTTTCATTAAGTGACTTTAATTTATAAATTTCAAATTGAAGTAATTATTTTCAATGAACTTCCCTAAGCTGAACTGAAGTAATCACAAAACCTTTAGTGAATGGGAAGGAAGGCAAAAATTTAGGCCTCACCTAAACACCAAAATCTGATTCTTAATTTGTGTGTGTTTCTAAATTGATTATTGGGGATATTGAAGGTGATCTGTTAAGGGAACACTGTGGTGATGTTTTCCTGTGTGACAAGGAAAGGCTCACCAGAGCATGGTTGGTTATGATGGACAGGCTCACTGATACTTATTGGAAGCATAAAAGGGACAACGTGGTTAAAGAGAATGCAGGGATATCAATGTTTAACCTGGTGACTGTGTTACAGTGTAAAAATAGCTGGCTACGCTTAAACCAGCTGCAGGAGCCTGGAGCTCAGTGACATCAGTTAGTTTACTTTCCTAATGAGCTTGCAATGCTGAGGTACCTGCGTCACTTTATTTCAAGGCCAGCTTTAGTTTGCTTTCCTGGAGAGTGGAAACTGAAAGCAGTAGCAAGAAAAGATGCTGTTACATGGTTCTAAGCCAAACAGAAATCCAATTTTGACTCTGGCCTGTTCTAACTGCTCATTAAGTTCAAGCAGTTTCCACTTCAGTGGCCCATACATGTTGAGTACTTGATAATCAGTTCTGTGACTGAGCTAGGTAATTACTGAAGCAGTGATTTTAGGGTTGGGGATTTTAATTTCTGTGAATATTTTTTGCTGTGAAATAGTCTACTGCATAATGAATTTTGGCATGGCCATATTACATTTTCTCTCATAAATTTTCTTTCACATATTTTTAGGATCACTCCTAGTACTTTCAGGAGTTTATGAAAGATTACGGTCTCCTTTATTTCAGCAAAATGAAACAGCATTTAGTAGACACAGGAAATAATCAATCAGTCAATCCAGCTTCTGTTTTTGAAATGTAGGTAACTGTGTAGCAGGTTTATTTGTGTGTTTGTATGTATCATTACCACTCTCTTCTGTAAGCTGTAGGAGCTATCAGTGGTATCCTTGTGTAACACTGGCTAGATATTCTTCCTCATTCCTGTTAAATTCAGGGATTTAACAGAGTATGGCATTTAACTTACACTAAACCTAAAAAAATTGTCAGCTAAAAATGTCTATTTCAAATTATGCTAAATGACAATGAATTTCTGACATTAATAATGAAGTTTTGAATATAGGTATTACCTTGCTTTAAAATCCATAGGTCATGTCATAGCTGCAGGCAGCACACAGACAGCTACAATGCTCTGTTCCTTTAACTGCTTTCATTAAATATTTCTGAAATTAATTTGAAATATTTTATAATATATTGAAGTTAAGAGGTGATTATGGATAACCTTGTGCCTGTAGTTTCATAGTAAATGAACTTAAAATCATCCATAGCAAAGCATAGATAAATTTGATTTATACTGATAAAACAACTCCTTCCATTATCGAAGATAAAGCAGGGTGACAAGCTGGGAAGTCAATATTGATTTACCAGTATATGAAAATAACAACAAAATAATTTTTACAAGATTGATTGTTGTCAGTCATTCTGTGTTTACAGCCATTGCTGATAGTAAAAGTTGAAAGAAATTGTAATTTTTTAAATAGAAAAATAATTCTTCACATTTTCTCAAGACTGTTTTGATGTAGCCAAGTATTTATTTCCTCCCACAGATTTAAATATTACAATTTAATAGCTTTTTCTTTTTGATACACACCATTAGACCCTTTCACAGAAGTAACTTGTCACTGTATATTTAAATCATGAATCAGCAAGTCCCATAGGAGAAATGAGCCTCTCTAATGGGATACTTCTTATCCATTTTTGGCTTGTCTGATATTCTATATATCCAAATTAACATAATAAGATTTAAATTCACACAACAGATGCATCATGAAAGTACATACATGTGTGTTTATATTGGGCACACAAATGTTTTGGGAGATCCTCCAGTAATTTCATTATTGAGTTACACAATAGATACAGGTTTAGCCAGATGTCTAAATCATCCATATCCTGTCACATAGGATAATCTACAAGAGTAGTTCTAATAAACTGATTTTAATGCAAACACTATGTTTTCAGACATTTTCACATTAGACATAATTTCCTAAAATGTAATTATTTTTCCATTATCTATTGCAGAAAATACATCAACCATACTGCTTAGCTTTGCTTAGTTGGCATAGCCATCATTAAATCTTTGACTATTTTCATGACTATACAAAGTCTTTTCCTTGATGAATCCTTTGAAACGCACTTAAACTAATAACTGATTTTCCTAGAAAAAATAGTTCTTGCCTTTTTCAAAATAGCAACAATTTTAAGCCTTTAAGAAACTATAAGAAGGAATTTCAGCCTTTGACTTAAAGCATGAAAGGATAAGTAGTGTTATGAGAAGGTACAAAGTCAACTGATGAGCAAAATAGACCTGCTCTGTTCAAAATTAGACAACCTGAACATGGTTAGAAGGAAAGCAGTACCCAGTAAGTAGAGGTAGAGAATGGAAGGGATGAAAAGTGCTCAGTTCCTTTATTTGTTTTAAATGGGAGGGAATATGGGTGTGGAACATTGCTGCAGTCAGGAGGATTTTAGCCATAGATAATACAAATGTGGTCATGATTTTTCCTTTTTTAAGGAGTGATTCTGAATCCAGAAGATTACAGACTGGGCTGTGAATGCTTTTGTCACCTATTCCTGAATATTCCCAAGTTCTTCCTATCAGGCATAACAGCGGAAAGTTTCTTTCACATTTTTACCTGTCAGTCTGCATCATGGTTGTATAACACAGCAAAGCATCATTAAACATTTTGGTGAACTGTTTTGTATTTCAAGACTTTTATTATGGATAAAAGGAATATTAAAAAGAAGTAACTGTGGTAAAGTAAAAAAAAAGGACTCTGCAGTGATTTGGAATTTTAGAGCAGAGAATTAGTCTTCCAAACAGAATCCAATTCACTGGGGACAAGGAATCTATGGACTCTGATTTCAGCTGTTCAGAATTTTCAACTGGCTTAGCAAAATCTTGAGGCAAGTCAGTTCTTCCTCTTAAAAGGCTTTGCTGCCACACTGTGGAAAAAACATTTATTCTGTTTTAACTGTTTTACTGTTACAAATAGCACATCAGCTGAGTTCCTATCTCTCCCCAGCATACAATCCACCCTGCAGAAAAGACTGCCAAAGAACTGTAAAATAAAAATACCGTGGTGGGATAGTTAACAATCTAGTTTCAGTTTCAGCTTTGACCTTAGTTGCATATTCTAAGGCAGGAAAACAATGGTAATAACATGAAGAACATTATTTTAATGAAGGACTGATAGAAATCATCAGAAAGATTCCTCCTATTTAAAAATGACAGGTCCAGAAAAACAATTATATAAAAAAATATATATCCAAAGTCACTGTCATTGCAGATATTAATAAGCTAAAAAAATTCAGAACCAAAAGAAATTTTCAGATATGACTGTTGAATCCATATTTCTATTTTTTTTTCAGTCTGGATTTATTTCTGCTATTAACAAGCCAAGACACATATTTCTCTATGAGCAATGTAAAGCATGTCTGAAAGGCACGAATACACTATGGTGGTTTTTTGGTTGATTGGTTGGTTTTTGGGGGTTTTTTGTTTTGTTTTGTGTTTTGGGTTTGGGTTGGGTTGGGTTGGGTTTTTGGGTTTTTTTGTTTTGGTGGTTTGGTTTGGTTTTTTTGTTGTTGTTTTGGTCTGGGGGGGGTTGGTAATTTGGTTTTTTTCTTGTTTTATTTTCTTGACTGCCATTTCATTTTCAAAACTTTAATTCAATGCACAGGCCTGGTGTAATGCAGCGGGGTAGTACTTGATACAGTTTTCATTACAAAAGACACTCAAGACTCATAAAGTATGGAAGGAAAATGCCATTTATTGGTGCTAACACTAGAAGGGAAAAGAGCATAGTGTAGATACTCTTGCAACCCATCAGATGGACTGATGGGCAAAATTCACCGCATCATTCATGCCTTAAGCACTTGGCTGGAATTTTTCTAGCAGGGAGCAATTCCATGCACCGTTTCTACTGGCAGCAAATGTTCACATGAGAACACGCTGCTTCCCACCAAGCTAGGCACGAGCACAGGCAGGTGCTGCAATGTC
>NW_008236769.1:2937511-2966042 GCF_000691975.1 Corvus brachyrhynchos
TGCTGCCTGGAGGCCCCTGGGTATGATCAGCTGGCGGAGCGTGTGCTCTGGCCGTGCTGTGAGGGGGGTAGAGCAGCCCTGCACCCTGCTCAGGGCACCCGCTACCGTCATCTTCATGGGCAGTGCTCTCCCATTAGTACACCTGCACTTGGAAGCTGGGATGTAAGCACTAAATTATTTTACCAGTCTAGCTTAAGATGTTCTCTGTTTTCCTGATTTAAAAACAGTATCTTCATTTTACATGGAATGTTGATGGAGCAAAATTATGTGACAGGACCTTAGGCAGTGCAGCAGCTCCTGCCATGAATAGCTATTAGACTTTAAACTTATGAAAAAAAGATTGTTCTCAATAGAATTTTCTTGCCATTATCACAGCTTTCATTTCACACATTGTTATTTCTTTACTTTCTACAGATACTATTTTCTGTCTTCTAGTTTCTTTTATAGTCATTTTAAAAATTGAACTTTCTGGCTTAGCAAAAAAGGAGAGGAGGAGTGCACTTCAGGCTATATGATATTCTTCGGAGCATGACATAGAAGTGGAAATTAATAAATAAAGAATAGCTTTCAGGCTTCCAGCAAGGATTGGCTCCATTAATCATAGGCTGAGACACAGTAAACAGGTGAAGCTGAAGATGACACAGTTGAATTGTATTAATTCATAACACTTTCAAGACATTGGTATCTACACTGTTCCTAGGAGTTCTTAATAGAGGCATTAAATACATGAGAACACAGAGGAATAATACAAAACCATGATGTGGTTTTGGATTATAAATAATGAGATGAATGTCTAGATTCTCAAACCTGGTATATCAAGGCACATTGTGGACACGTCAATATAGAAAGAGATAAACATACAATTAAATAACTGGGGTTTCATACACTTGAATAATAATGTATTTTATTTCTGAGACTGGAAATGTTGGAACCAGATTTGACCACTTAAATTAAAAAATCTCATAGCTGATTAAAATGACATTTGAAAAAATACCCATCTTACATAATTTTCCTTGTCTTTCTTTGTTTTTTTAACTAGATTTTTCACAAAGCTCCTTGCTGTTCAGTTTTAAAAATAGAATAAGTTTAACTATCTCCTTAAGGAAATAAAACTGTGTTATACAGAAAAATTGTCCACTGTACTACTAAACATAAAACCTACTTACTATCTAGTGCAATGTTAAGTGATAAGAATAGAAAAAGAGTTCATGAGAAATTTTTTTAAATGCAGATTTTTGAAGAGAAAGGCAAAAGCTAAGGGAAACATTTGGAGTAGTAATTTGTGTATCTCAGTATGCTTGCTCATTAAAAAGCAAAAAGCAAAAAAATTGAGTGGTGTTAATTTAGCTATCAAAGGGATTCAGGTCACTTCTCTGTAGTTAGAGAAGGTAAAAATAACATTAATCTTTATTTATTGTGAGCATGTGCGAGACACTAGAATGAAATAAGTGCACTTTTCACATGCTTCCCTCAAGGTTAGATTTTTATGGAAAGAGGTTTGCAACAGAAGGTATTTGTCAGTTAATCAGCTGTTGTTTTGATGAATTTTTCTGGTTGTCTGTCTCGTGACTAGTTCATATGATAGTCATAAGGTATATAGGAACACACTGTCCTACCTTCAAAGACATGGGTAATGTTAGTTTTGGAAATAAGACAGATTTTACATGGAAAAAAAAACCCTAGAGGTCTGGTAGGATTTTCTGGGGAAAAGAAATCTTCTACCATGCATTCTTTCTTCTAATATCATGTAAGGGAGAAAAAGTCAATTGCTTAATTATTAGCTGACATTATTGAAATAAATCATAAAATTAAAACTATATAGTTGGACAAATCGTAACCTTGTCATTAGAGCATGTCATATTTGATAATTGTTTTAATTGTCTTAGTAACTCATTCCAGAAATAGTCATGTACATCCTTTAATGTGAAAGTACAAGGTAATTTCCAAACCCTTATAAAGCATTTTAGTCAATCAGTCTGGCATTAATCTCCAGTTCGAGAACAAGAGCAGTGTTCTGTTTCACTATTCTCCGACCAGGTGGAAGAAGTGGAGGGAAGAAAACTCCACTCTTATAAGTAATTCCACTCAAAGACCTCATTAGCAGTGTATGAATATGGAGTTACAGAGCATCCCTGTGAGCCTTTAATTAACAAATAAGAAATAAAGGAAGCACAGCAGAAGCTTTGTCCTTCAATCCACACATATTGAGGAAGTTTGCTTGAAAATTATTTTGAAAACAGGATTAGTTTACGTTTGCTAAAGCTCTTAGTGTTTAGAGTAGACTGTGTGATTAGAATATTCGATGCAGGTTACCTGGGAGTGTTTGTATGGCTGCATGTTCCAGCTGTACATTTTGCTTAGTTCAGCTTTTTTTTTTTTAACTTCCTTGATTTATTCCACTCCCTCACCAAATGAATTGCCAGAGATGTTAATTTTGTTGTACTCAGATTTTGCTTGAATAACTGGAAGGTCACTTGCCAGATGTATAGCAGCATAAGGAGAATATTGACGGGATTTGGTGTTTTTCTTTCCTGAAGAAGGTTCCATTTATCTCTAATATGAAGAAATCCCGTTGGTACATGCTCTGTTAATTCACTCCTGTCTGCCATTGCAGTGTTCCTTTTTTTTTGGCTTGAAGACTGCCACTACCTAGTGTTTTGTGGAACCACAGGAGGTGATGACTAGAGAGAATTTAACACAATCAACAAGATGCATGGAGGGAAGAACCTGACTGAGAATATTTGCATCTGAAATATATCTGGACTGACTTTGAGAGTAGCAAGAAAGGTATTAATCATCTCCTGTATTAATCAACATAATCAATACTGTTCTTAATTTCTCATTTCACTTTCTTGAAATTAAGCTATCCTGAGTACATTAAACAAATTGTGATTAAAGAACCAATTTAAATCACATTTAACACAAGTTATTAAATCCATGCTATACCAAAAATGCACACTTTAACGCTCTGTTTAAAAACTTAACGTTGGTGCAGTTTCGGGACAGTAGTACAGAGCTGTGGAAAGGATGGAGGAGTGCATGAAAGTTCAACAGTAGATGAATTTTTTCTGAGGAATTTAATACAAATAGAACTTCATCTTACTGTTGTATTGGGGACTTAGGCAAATTTGTGACAAACTTCTTAACATTGATTTGTATGTTTTATAAAAAACACATGCATTCCTTCCTACTGCTTTCCCCATCAATTTTACAGCCTCATCATTCCTTGAGTTTGTACCTGAAAGTTTGTGGGTCCTCAGGTGAAGATCAGCATTACCGCCAGTTATGCACTCACTGAACCTGGCATATATAGCTGAGCTGTTAAGAGTTTAAAGAATGTAGTTAATGTTTGCAAGAGTGCTACTCATACTTCTTACAGCAGTGCCTGGCAGCTAAGACCAGAATTCAGCCTTTGCAGGTACAGAGAAAACAGGGAAGCAGCTACCAGTATAAACAGGCAAAGAGACAAGAAAAACAGTCAGTTGGCTTGCAAAAAAATCTCGCTTTTTTTTTTTCTCTTGGTTTTCAGGACTCTGGAGGTGATATCTTTATCCTGTCTCTGGCTCATGGAAATTAAAATTCAGTGTTGTCTGTATAAAAGAGATGCAAATTATCTTAAAAATGTAGAATTCCAAGGGCAATCTAAAATGAAAACTATGCATAGTCCTTTTTCTCATGGAAAGAAAAATACCCACTGATTAAAGCAAAAAACCTTTATGAAGTATTAGCATTTCATTCATTGGTTAAATTGGTACTATCATCACCATTCACTCTGAATCACATTTTCAGAACATAAGATTTTATGCTATAGCTATGAACATGACTGTTTCTTTTTTTTCTGTTCTTTTTTTATGACTTACTTCTGCCCTTCACAAATTCCTAATAGTAATGTTTAAATTTCTCTGGATCATAAAAATTGCCTATACCTCCAGTATAACTTTTAGATTTTATAACTATTTTAAAAGTGGAAAAAAACTTATGTAGGGAGTAAAATCCTAAGAGGTGGATCCTAAGAAGTCCAGAGTAGACATAGGACGAGTTCACAGTCTGATTCTGTAAAGTTCATAATGACATAAAATATGAAAAACTACTGATGATTTTTAAACCCCCTCCAAAAGTACTTAATTGCTCCTGATGGACTTTAAACAAAAAAACCAAACAAATCTCAACAAACCAACCCCAAAACATATAGCTTAGAAAAACTAAGAAAAGCTCTTTTGGGGTGGTTAGGTGGCTAATGGCAGCTAGAAATAATGAAAAATCAAGAGTTGTTACAACAGAAGCTTCCATCCAGAGTAATCCATTTCATGTCCTTTGGCTCCATTTCCTTTGGGAAAGACAAAACAGAAAGACGTCAGAGAGGTTAGCTGGGTGTTTTTTCTCCTAACCAACCTACAATTGGAAAGTTCAGTTATTTTTCTGAGAAAAACTTTGTAAGATATTCAACCAGCTGGTTTATTCAAACCTTCCAACATGGACCTTAACTCACTGTTTTACATTCCCCTGTGAACTTTTACAGAGTTATCCAGGCAGATAATATGACATAGTAGTACATCTTCATTTGCTTTGTTGCATAATATTTTCACATCTTGTTTTAGGATGAATCTAGAATGCTCATTTGATTTAAATAAAATGTAGGTGAATTTGACTTGCCCAGGAACTGCTGCTGGATAGTAAATAAGTCCGCTGCATATCACAGGTCCTGTTTGGTTTTGGGTTGGTTTTTTTTTTTGGTTTTTTTAAGGGGATGGAAGCTTCTGTTACTGAACGAGGCACAAACTATTTCAGTCAAAAAAAGCACAAGCTATCAAGCAACGAAAATGTGTCAGGGTAAAATTCTTGAATAATATGTGATCTTTTCAGGAAAAGAAGGATTTTTTTTCTTCCATTCCTCATCAAAGTGTTGCTTTTATTTTTTCTTTTCAATAGCTGTAGTGTTGTTTTTATTCCTTCTTGCATGCAGATGTTCTTTTGCTTTGCAGTAATTATCAGAGTGTCACTGCTTGCTGATGCATTTATTGCTTCCTTCTGCACAAATCTCCCAAAAGAATTTTCTATATTGGGAAAACAGCTGTTTCTCCCTGCTTCTGTTTGCATTTCATATAATTTCAGTGCATGCCCAGTCTCACACTAAAGTTTCTTTAGCAGAAATAAAGACTTATGCAAAGTTTGGTTGTACATCAGTTCTGTGGAGCATGTTGAATGTATAATCTGTCTCTAAACTAAGACCTTTAAAATCACGAGGAGCAAGGTAATGGCACAGCTTCAGAGTTCTGGAGTGCATTTCATTTTGTTTTAAAAAAATCTGTTTTTCTATGAAGGTCTAAGACAGCTAAATATCATCAAGCATTTTCCCCCTCTGGTCTGTGATTTGAGGGTGATTTTTTTTCCTGCAAAGTAATTTTAATAATTATGCATGCTATAGAGCAGTACCGTTAAAGATGAAAGCCGGAAATGCTTACACCTTGCCATGAATTACTCTGTTGGAAAGCAAGGTCCTGAGGAGGAAATTTTCTGACATTTTCTTTTCTTATTTCTTTTGTCATAATTCTCACACTCACCTGAAAAAAGCACACTGCATCAGTAATAACTACCACAAATTCAGCTAGTTGGAGATTTCTTTCTGCTAGGGTGATGGGACCTGTGGATTTTACATCTGCTGACTTCTTTTATTAAATAATTGATCAAGTTTTATTATTTCTAATGGGTTCACTTCTTAGAACTGATGAAGCTCTGTCATTTTTCCTGAGAGTTATGAACTCTCAGCTCCACAGAAATTATGGGCAAAGGAAATTGACAATTACTGGATTTTCTTTTTAAGGAGCATCAAAGTTCAAGGATTTGAGTATCAGTAAATTTCAATTTTGTGAGCCCATATGAAATTCAGAAAAAAAGGAAAGTTTTGAAAATACTAGTTTTTTAAAAACTGTTTTTCCTCCAGGATCTTTTAGCAGGAAGGAATGGATTCTACATTTTTCTATCCAATGCTACATCATTATCTATTCCTCTTTACTTAATTTTAGCATATGCTGCACTTTATCCAGGCTAATACAATATAAACAGCTTTTTCTATGTGTATTTTCAGAATACTTGAACTCATATTTGAAGAAGTGTGCAGGTAACAGTGCATGAACTAATTCAGATGCTGAGGATGTTTTGTTGTGTCGTATTCAAACTCTCCCACTAAAACATGTCTCGTATTTCTGACTATGGATATTGAGCTAGAAAATCTGAAGAGCCCAGCATACTCATATTGTAAAGAGATGTGTGCTCATAGAAGGCAGGTGGCAACAAATGTTACATTCTTTGGGTTTGTTTTTATCATCCCATCTCATTTTCTGTACACTCTGATAGATGATCCCTAATGCAGTAAACGAGTATCAAGAAACAGAGTTGTGAGAGAGCAGATGAAGGCGAGTGTTACAATTAAGAGTTTCACTGGTTTATTAAACAGGGGAGATGCAGTGGAGGTGCCAACCTGTTTCCGTGTCATACATGGAAGCGTATCAGCATTGTCTGCAAGTTTGCAGATTATTTTAATTTGTATATACATATGCCTACATATGTGATGTGTGTATCAAGTTAGACTTTGAAATTCTTCGTGACATATTTTTAATCAAATGATTGTTTTGGTTTTATTGTAAGATTTTTTGAGGATAAGCAAATAAAATAGATATCTGCAGAGGATATTGAAAGGCCAACTACTTAGAATTAAGACCAAAAATACTCCACTGTATTAAGTAAATTACTCATAATAATTTTCCTCCTCTGTATCAAGGTCCAGCATAGAGAAAGTTGACTCCATGATAGTGCTTAGATTTTGCTAGTAGTTTTAGGAAGCTATGATTATGGGTTTAAGGCTTCTCATTGAGCAAGGAGATTTCCTCAGTTTTGACTTTGCCGTTTATAAAGTCATAACTAATAGGAAATAGCAGCAAAACTGACTGCAGCAAGGACACTCTAGCAGGGAATTACAGACACAGTCACAGCTGCCAGGGCTCTGGTTCCAGGCAATCAGATGTCCTTGTCACACTCTCTGCTTCATGACCAGCACTTTGGGTTGGACTATTCATCATGCCTGCAGCAGTAAGCACTCCTGTTATATCACAGAAAGATGGCAAAACTTTCATTAAAAAAGCACAAGGTAGAGCAAAGAAAAAGGGAAACTTTAAAATGAAATTATTCTACAGAGTGTTTTCCAGGTCAGATACTGAAATGTTTCCAAGTTTGTTCATCAATATATAGGCTAAAGTTTTGTACATGTGCCTGTATGTTTGTGGCCAAAGAGGGGATGATTCAGGAAGAACTCTAGTGAGGAGGGTGCATATGGCACTTGTCATTTTTCTGATTTATAGAAACTCAGCAGCTATCACAAAATGAGAACATAATTACTGTAACAGGAAAGATTCTGTTGTGTATTAGGACTTTACCTCCCAAGCTTTCCCAGAGACATGTTTTAAAGAGTAGATAATCTGTGAAACCTCCAGTTTTCAGATTTGCAAACACAGCTGCATTAAGGTCACATTCAACAGTGTTCTCTCTGTTGAAGAGGATTTTCAGGTACCTATAGTGGCTTTTACTGATACCTGAGTGCAGGTATTGTCTTCCCCTGCTCTTAGTGTGTTTTTTAAAAATATAAAGACTGTAATGATTTCTGTCCTTTTTAGTAGTTTTAGCCTGTTTGGTTTTTTTTTTTTCTTCTAACAGTTGTTTTTACATTTATAATCCTTGCTACTGTGCAGCTAATTGGATCAAAAAATAATAAAACATTTGCGGAATTTCTTAAGAGATGAAAAGGCTGTGCTATGATAAAGTAGATTTCAGTATTATACACTTCTGGAAAATTTAGGTTAAATGAGACGAGCCATCAGAATGTTCTCTTTTCCTGTTTAAGCAACATTGCTGCCTTTTAGAACTTGGTGTTTCAGAAATGTGTTTCACTAATGATTTGTCAAAAGAAAACTGAGACAGTGACATAAATCACCTCAAAAAGAATAGGAATCTAAGTTAGGTTTAACAATAATAAATTAATACAAGAAACTGTGGCTTGAATAATTGAAGTACAAGAAAACATGTTCACTAAATAGTGGTATGGGGACTGAAGGAATGAAACCTAAAATAGCTGACATTCAATTTTCTGTAAATACCACATCTTGTAAATTCATGGTGGAATGCAAAAGGATGGAGGGAAAGAATGAGAAAGGAGCATTTCCCTACTTTATAATATGTTGCAATACAATCTTTGTAGTAAAAATCAAACTTTGCATGCAACTACAACAGTAAATATAACTTCCAAAGAATTTTGGATGTTGTACTGTAAAGTCTTTAATGGCATCTGAGCTCTGCTGCTGGCAGGCATGGCTTCATGGTGGGAATATCAGCCCTCCTATGCTACTCAGCAGCACCTGATTGACCTTGATCAGACTTGGGTTCGTGATCTTATTATGTCAGTTTAGTCAGGCAATCTGGATTTAGACTGGTATGTTTTCTCAGTCATCCTTATGCTACCTGGGAGGACAAAGGAAATCTGTTGTAATGAAACCCAAGAGTGATGGGGGCATATGATCTAACCTTACAGATGAGAGTGTCAATTCAATCTGCTAGATTTTAAAATTTTTTTCAATAAAAAGATTAACAAAAAAGGCAGTCTTGACAAATGTCAGGAGATTGTCAACATTATACCATATTTTGCATCAGTCTTACTGTCTTAAAATACATTATTACTCAAGTCAATGAAAACCCATTGAAACATGTATGAGGAAAAAAGTAGAAGACTGAGTAAAGAGATAAACATAAGGATCCTTTTTTCACTAGGGGAAAAAAAATAAAAGATTAAAAAGATTAAAGCATAATCCTCCTTTAGCTCAGCACCCGTAGTCTTTGAAGTGACTAATAATACTTCAAAACCATTCAACATTTTCCCCAAACTCCTCTCACTTAAAGGCTCTCATACAACATTCCCAGCCTCAGAATCAAAGCTTTCCTCTTTGTTCCAAACAAGTACTTTGTGCCAGGTCTTCAGTCTATTTCTTGAATTTGTGCCAATTCTTACTCCTCTCACATGCATTTTAGAACTTGCAATCCTGGTAGGATATTCCTCTCAAAATAAGTGCCGCAGATCTGGCTTTCAGCAGTAACACTGCCACACTGCCCATTTGTCATTATTATATTTTTGTTAGCCAGACAGATGGGTCAAAATTTATATACCTAAACAGACCTGTAGAAACAAAAGGGGCTAAATGTATGGGAAGGCAGTATTTTATGAGCTCTGTGCCTACAGAGAAACCAGGATAAATTTTGGCATTTGCTGTAATAAGGCTGTTTTATATCTTTTAGCAACCAGTCTAAGTAATCCTTAAGACCTTAGTCCTAGGAATCATTTTTTTCAACCTCTTTAACTCAGTGCCTGACCAAAGAGTGAAAACAAGTATTTTCTTTTAACTGGAAGTAATAAATTTGGTATCAAATCTTCTACTGAGAAAGAGCTTAAGCCTTATACATTTTTATAGTGATGCCCAATTTTCCATAAATTTAAATATACTTTTCAACTAGCTTTTTCTTTAAATGCATAATAGGAAAAATAAGAAACACTTGCTTAATTTTATGCCAAATTTAATTATTCACCAAGAACAGTCTCTGAATGAAAGTGATGATAGTTTGAAATGATGAGATGGTGACATGACTTTCATCAGAAACTATGTGTCTTGTCAGATATCAGTCAGCATAAATGCACACTCCAAACAGGAATACTGTTACTTCTAATATTATCATAATCTAAATACAGCCTTCACTTCTTCAAAAATATTAAAAATCTATGGTGCTTGGTTCAGTAATAATTATTATCCACATTTTTCATCAATAGATTAAATAGATTTTTATCTCTGTAACTCTGCCATGCTTTTCAGGTCACTGAATATATCAGAGTTAAAATATACCTGAGCCATTTTAGCTTTCATTTTTTACTCTGATTTTATCCTCATTTAAATTGTTTCCATTAGTGTCCACAGCTGCACTGCAAAAAAAGATAAAGTTGGTGTCATTAAGCAAAGATGTAGTAAATGCCCTACATAAGTGTAGAGATGGAGAAAGGCAAAGCCTGAAAAATAAAAAGTACCATTGATATCTAAATCTATGGTTTTCATACAAAAAGTTGCAGTTGGTTTTGGACTAATAGAAAAGTAGCTATAATAAAAAAAAGGAAATCTCTTTTGTTTATGTTTTGGAATCTTTGGACTTTACCCAGTATTAAATTACTGCACTAATATGATAGACTCATTTATGAAGGAAAAGAGTTCATAAAGTCATTCAGGGCTTCACCAGAATGAAAAGTCACCAAGCTGTCTGTGGAAGACTCTGTGCACAGTAAAGGTATGGAGCAGTGACATTCAGTGGTTTGAAATATCTGGTTGGATCAGCTTTGAAGTGATGAACTGTGAGCTCTGGTGGGTAAAGGAATGCTGGCTAATGGGCACAGTGCTTGTAATGAGAAGAAGCCTCTGCCTTAAGTCTGTGGGCAGATGAGGTGTTCCTCCTTCCTCAAGTTTGATAAAGAGAAAAAAACCATAGTAGGACAGTACGGATAGCTGGCCAGGACACGCAACCAGTAGAGTCCCTGGAAAAATCCACACAAGTGGGTGTCCAAAATACAAGGACTGAAAACTGGAATTTCTAGAGTAGGTGAGTGTCATGGTTTACTCCCTCCCTCTCAGCCTTCCCCTGTGCAAAGGAGAACCAGAGAGAAAAATAAAAATTGTGGGTTGAATTGAGAACAGTTGTATAATAGAAACAAAATAAAATGTTAATAATTAAGATAATCATAACAACAATTAATAATATTAATAATAATAATTGTAAAGAAAATGTGAGACAGAGAGGTATAAAACCCAAGAGAAATCATGCACAATACTATTGTTCCCAAGTCACTGACTGATGCCCAGCCCATCCCTCAGCAGTGATCAGGCCCCCTTCCAGCTAACTCCCCACAGTTTATGTGTACTGAGCATGGTGTTCTGTGGAGTGGAATAGCTCTCTGGTCAGTGTGGGTCAGCTCTCCTGGCCATGACCCCTCATGTGCCTTCACGTGCACCTGCTAGCTGGAAGAGCAGGAGACACTGAAAAGTCTTTGATTTAGAGTAAGCTCAACTTAGCAATAACTAAAACATCAGTGTGTTATTGACATTATTCTCATACTCAATCCAAAACACAGCACAGCACCAGATAGAAGAAAATTAGCTTTATCCCAGCTGAAATCATGACAGAAGGAAAGGCAAAATTTGACCCAAACATTAAAAGATTGTATTCTGCAAGTCTTCCAGCTATCACTGAAAATATGTACCTGATACTTGCAGGCATTTAGGTCACAGCTTAAGCCTTAGAATGAGATCTAGATGAATCATGATCTTTGCATTTTATGTGAAGTAGTCTGTGAACCTTCATGGAGACTGACAGTGCGAAAATAGGAAAATCACAGCCTGACATGAACTGCAGGTAAGCACTGAACTGTGTGAAAGAAGGGTTCACTTTCTTCTTTATTCATCCAGAATATGATATGCCTAAGATGAGCTAATGAAATAGCAAATGCCTCAATATAAAAGACAAGTGAAAAGAACGAGAACTGTGTTTTTTCTTTTCATAGTTAAAATAGCCTCACACAGACTTTCTGATAGCAGCTCAGACATTGTACTGACACCAGCAAGTCAGATGAGATTAAAATTAAGTAACGAATGAGAATGAGAAGCAGCGTAGCAGAACCATTCAATATGACAGAAGTGCAGCATTTGAAGAAATAACACACTTGAGTGAACCAGCAAATAACACTATCTGCTGGCAGTCAGCTGCACCGTTCAGTGGAATTTGTGCTTTTGGTAATGAGTTTCCTTGGTGATTCATTGGCAGGTGATCCATGGAGGGAAACGTGGAAGAATACAGTTCTGAGAAGCAGGTGGTATCCTCGAGTGATAAACACTGCTTCAGAATTGTAATTATGGTATAGAAAACAGGCAGACAGAAAAGCCTTTCACAGCTCTAAAAGCATTGAAATATGATAATTTTAGAAAAAAGATTTTTTACAAACTTTCAAACCATATGGAGCATCATATATTTTACAACATCTGCTTGTCAGTTTAAAGAGAAATAGTAAATTTGTATGGCAAAATAATTTAGCAAATTTAGTTTGCGGGGACCATGTGCAAATGGAAAGAGAGATATTCTGGAATCCTTAGAACACCCATGAAGAGAAGTTTTAATAGGCTTCATGTTTTAAGTTGAAAAATATAAAAGGTAGGTGATTTTGAAATTATCATTTGTCATGTTCTGATCACACCTTGACTGATGGTGCTCACCAGCTCTGGTTACGCTTTTAAGTGAAATCCGGTTAACTTTGTTTCCTGTAGAAATAAAGTGTCTAGTATTTTTACACTGCTCATCTGTAATTGGATGCATGTGTGCATTGTGTGGGACATATCTTTGACTTGATAATGTTCAAAAAAATCTAATTTTATTCACATTTGGTGGAGGTTGAATTCCTTAAAGGTTACTTTTCCACCTGCTTCAGGAAAACTAAGGATTGGTGGTGGGAAGGAGGCTGAGCAGAGAGAAAAGCCTTAAGAAAGAGGACCAATAACTATCACCCGAGAATGTCCAAATAGCTGCAAATTGCAGCTCAAGCAAAAGTCTCATATTTGTCGATATTTTTCTATCTAGAGCTGTGTTTTTCTGGATTAGTACACATTTATTTATATTCCAAATGAACATACTTGAGCACCCTTAACTGAGAATTTTTACATACCTAAGTTGATTGTTGGTATCAAGTACTTGATTCTATTTGTATATACAATTGTTTTATAACAAACATGCAAGACTTAACAATGTATAAATAAGCCAACTAGTCAGGAAAATAATTGTCAGTGCTCAATCTCTGATAAAAAATTATAAGTATTTCACTAAATATTTCAGATGAATAAAGACTTCGAAGATTTTATTTCGTTTTTACTTGTTCATTCAATGTGGTTGATACAAAATAGCAAGGTGATGGTTTTCAATAATAATAATAATAACAATCCAATCTTTTCTGTACCAATAGGGGTTAATTGCAGGGAAAATAAAGTAAATACCCATTTTTAATTAATAACTGTATTCTTTTACATTCCTTTTATATATGTAATGTTTCATATTTGGTTTTTCACAGTCTCCTTTAGAAAATTACAGGCTTAGAAGTCTTGTTGCCCATGTTTATGGCAAAGAAAAATCTTCCCTACAATTTTTTTTTTTAGTCTTTTTTGTGGTTAGTTTTATTGCATCCATGAAAGATACCAAAGTTTCTTATATCTCTTTTTCACAGCCATTATTTTTTTCAGCTGAATCCTCTGTACCACTTCATAAGGCAGCCATGGCAGCCAGTGTTGCTGTACTGCAGATAGGATGGAGTAAGTACCCAGCAGCCCAGGTTGCTGTAGATCTGAAGGAGGGACATTCAGACAATTATGGGAAGTTCAGAGTAGCCTTTTCAATTTCTATCCCATATCAAGCCCCCAGCTTTTCTCCACTCATACCCCACTGCACTACCACGTGCAGAGGGATGGTCATGCAGCCCACATGGTGGCCTAGGTCAGACACCCAGTGCTTCTGAAAAATAAGGAAGAGGGAAAAATTTTTTTCCAGCTGGGCCATCCCTGAGCCATCCACCTGCATGAACTGTTGTGCCAGGAGAGTGGACAGGGAGGATGAGAGGCTGAGAAGGGACCCAGGAGAGGAAAGTAGGGAACCAAAAGGTGCTAACACCAGAACAGCTTTAGGAGTGAAGAGGTTGTGATTGGTTGCTTTATGATAAGCCAAAATTGTGTGGGAGTGACAGCTGTGTTAGATTAGAGTGGGCACAGCATCCTAGGCTGATGAATTAAAGAATTATTTTTACAACAGATTATAAGTGTAAAGTCTCCTTACATCCAGCTGATGTCAGTAGTGTATCAAATGTTTTATTAGGCAATTGCTGTATAAAATATGACTAAGGAGAACCCTTTGAAATCTTACTGCAGTATACAGCTATTATTGTCACAAATGATGCTCTTGTTTATTGCCACAAAGTCTGCCCTTGTCAGCAAAGACAGAGTGGGCCATGAGAACTAGAATCGCTCTGTTGAGATGTATTTTCATCTACCACTTTTATGTCTCGAAAAGTACTGCAGTTGTCTGTATTTGAAGAAAGTGTATCACATCTAATGCTGATCTTAACTTTCTAAATGAAACTTGTGGGGTGATTGAGATTGGCATGCTCATTCATGAGGAAAAAAAACCCAAAACAACCCAGGGAGTCTTGGCATTTGCACTTAAATTGCACATCTTGTATGTGGGGTGTAACACAAGGCTGTGTTTCCCCTACACCAGACCATGCGTTGTGTTGCGCTTCTAAGCATCAGATGATGCCATGAATTAATGAGCATTCAAGAGTTTGATAGTAGAAACTAATTGTGCTCAACACTCAGCATGATCCAAACACTAAAAATTCATGCCTGTGCTCATGTTCACATATATAGAAACATTATTACAGGCTTTGATACTGCATTAATATAAACTTCCAAAGCAAAGTGCCTACGCTTTGAAGATAACCTGGAAAGTCTGGCTACACTTGTTATTGTATGGAACTTCAAAGTCAAAGGGAGTAGCAGGGGGTGTTTCAGAGACTGATGGGGGAGCAGGCCTTGTGTCCTGCCACACAGAGGACTATTAAACAGGCTCAGTTGCCTTGGGAAACATACCTTGCTTTGCAGCCTGAGCTGTCCCTTCACCTTCCCCAGAACAGCAGGTTTTTTTGTAAACTGGATCAGTTCCCAGTTTGGTTGAGTGCAAGTCACAAGCAGTTGTGCTCGTACACAAGGGAGAGATGTAGTGGTGGGCAGGTACAGGTGGGTGGACAAGAGGTCGGAGGTGTTGCCATGTCACCTAGTTAGGTTGTCTTCACAAATGCAGATAAAAGCACAGGAACATTCATATTAACTATTTAACGTGCCTGTTTAGAGAACAAGGCAAAGCAATGTGGCAAAGTACCAGTCACTGTAAGGACCTCAGCAGCTTGTCAGCTGGGTATCATCAGTGTGGTCTGAGCAGCATCAACACAGCTGGGGGTGCTCTGGCAGCTGTGGGCAGCAATGGGTGCTGGTCTGTGCACATGTGTGCAGAAATACCGTGTTTGTGTCTGGTTTGTAGACCTCTTATTCAAGGCTGCAAACTATTTACTTTACTGAAATCCGTTGAAAGCCAGTACATCCCTGAGTCCATCACTTTGTTCCCTTAATTTCCATGAGGTACTGTTTTACTTTTCTGACATTAATTCATTATGTAAGCATTTATATGACATCAACAGCATTGCATTACACTGCTTGCCAAATGACAGAACATGACATAAGAAAAACTACTTTGGTGAAAAGCTAAGGATTTAATAGTCCTTTGATGATGATGGAAGTTATTATTCAGAATAAGAAAGTGTTTCAGAATGAGGTTTCTGGAAATTAAAACACTAGGTGGTACAGCAGTCTGATTTAATTTACAATCTTTTCATCACGGTGAACATATTTCCAATTCAGTAGCAGGCATCTAATGTTCTATGATGTTCTGTGATGTTGGTTAATGATTTCTCAGATATTCCATATTCACCAAAGCTTTTCTCTTTACAGCTGTTCTGTAGGTGAATTTGCATTTTAATTAAAGTGTTTAAATGAGTGATATTAAAGCCTGGAAAAGGGAACATAATTTTCACATCCTCTCTAGTGTAATTTTAAAACACTGGATTTAATCCACTGTATGACATTAAAGTTATCATCAATTTATGTTTATTATTTTAAAGTTTATTTAATATTTGATCTATTTTAATTAAGAACTGTAAATTTAATGTTGTTTAATTTAAATTAATATAAGCATAACTACTATACTTTGTGAAACACATGACTTCCTGAATCTTTATGATTTTGTTCTTACCGTGTTATTAAAATCTAAAGCTTTAAGTATAAGCCTCATAAACCACACCATTTCATAAATATTAGTAAGTGATAAATTAAATACATTGCATCTATCACTTCAAGAGGGTTTGTCCCATTTCTTTCTGAGTGATGCACTCTAAGTGGCAAAAGCATAAATCCGTAAACAGATGATTAGATAGTAGAATAGCAGAGAAAGGCAGCCAACTACCATTTTGAGTTAAATATATAATTACTATACTATACATGTCCCTAAAGGAATGCTCTAAAGACTGCCGCTTTCAGTTTTTCTTCTTCTGGAAAGCTCTAACTAGATTCTCCACAAATTTTTCTAGAGATCCAGCAGGATGGCCACATCAGGCCTACTTTTGCTGTTTTCATCTTAAAAACTTTAATTCCACACAACTTTTCCTTGAAGGACTTTTTCTTTTTTCTATCAGTATGACAGAGATCACTGGTGTTCCAGTGAAGAGTTCTGTCAACAAAGATAAGACATAAAATTATTCTCTTAATAATCATTGAAATAAAGGAGGAAAACAGTAATATTTAAGGCAACTCACTTGTGGAGTTCTTACTTTGTATTCCTGCTAGGAAATAAGATTTCCTCCACAGCTGATCCTCCTTCCCAGGGCAGTTCATTTGTTTCTTGATCTCAGCTGAAGTCTGTTTACCCATGATGACAGACCTACTGACATGTGTCAGTAAGGTCCATCTTTTCCCATCGCATTGATTGTATGAACACAGTTCTTCCCTTTGTTTCTCTGACCTTCTAGTGTGTTGCTCCTTAATTTTTCAAAAGATGCATTCTATCATCAAAATGGATTTCTTTTAACTCAATGTTAACTTCATTCAAAGTCATTCAAGCAAAGCATAGAAGTGGAATTCGGAATTATCCTACAGGTTTGTAGCAGGCTTACCGAGTATCTTGTGCCACCAGACCAAAAGTTACCATCTGCACTGCAGACAAGAAGTCTTTAGGTTTTTGAAATTGGATTTTGTAATCTTAGACTGGTGTGATCATGTACCATTGTATCTTCCTTCTGCACTCACAGTTATGAACTGCATAAAACATTTCCTTCAGAGGTATCTAGTATTCTTACAGGTGCAGTGATTTGGGCAATATTTGTTCTTAGTTGTCTTACATAGCTTCATTAAGCATAGAGTATTACTTTTTGTATCTTAGTTTTTAAACTGAACAGCATTTATTTTCTAAATAAAAACAAATTTCAGGTGCAAAAATATGCTTCTAAGTAGTGAAACTTTTTTTTTTTTTCTGTGTTGGGAATTTCTTACACTGTGATATGATATCTGTGAAAATGGGGATGAGAAAACCAAAATAGTTTTGTATTACAATACATTTGTTTTATGTTTTGAGGGAAACACGGGTCAGATGTGCCATTGTCTTGTGTGTCCCACAAGTTTGCCAGGAGCAATTAAAGAAGTTGTGGGTTTCATGCTGCTGCATCAACCACTTCTTTCTCAGTTCAAAACTCAAAAGGAGGTATTGGCAGCCTGGGTTGCTCTGTGGTCTCGATTGTGTTACTCTGGTACTCAGTACCTGCTTTTTCTGTTTCTCGGGTGGCAACCTCCTCAGCAGTCAGGGTGCCAGAGGTAAGGCCTTTGGCCAATTGGATTGCAGTGATTACTTGCTGTCCCTGTTTAAGGTGATACTTGAATTTGTACAAATCTGCCTTGATATCTCCCTCTGCCTACATGCTCAACAGTAACAAATTTAACTGTAAATAAAGACTGCTTTTAGCGAGCTTATAGGTATAAACTATTTTGACAGAGAGTATACAATAGGTGATAAGACCAGATAGTATTTAACTGGAAGAGGTATGAAAAAAAAATAGGAATTTTCCCTCCCTCTCCTGTTCCCTCCCCCACTGATCTTTGGATTGGCATCCAAAGTGAGTATCTGAAAGCAGGCAGGGAAATTTGCATGTTAAAATAAGTGGTTTTAGGTTTTGTTCTATAAAAAGTTAGTTTAAGGCTTCAGGTTACAGTGAATTAATTATAACATCTAGTTAATAGAGAAGACAATAGATATGAATCAATTAATATTTTTTTCAGTTTCAGGATAAACCCAGCTTTGACACCATTTTTTTGCCGGTATTTGCAGTTTTCTTTTCCTCTGTGCTATTAGCAAGTGTATAGGTTTTTATAGCATTAAAAAAATGGTAAATCAGTGGATCCATAATTTTTGTCTTTCCTGAGAAAGGTTTAAAAAGTTATTTGAACCTGGTTTACTCTTAGAATACATATTAAGAAAGAACTATGTGGAAGACATTAAAAAGGAGACCGAAAATTAAAATTGACATACAATCTTGGTATATATATGAAGAGTGTTAAAAAAAAAAAATAGACCCACAAAAATTTTTCTTTTTTGTTCATATTATTTTCTAGCACTACTCTACTTTATAACAGTTAATATTAGAAAGATTATCGTACCATTAGATAATAATATAATGCAAAATAATACTGACATATTATACTGATTTACAATATGATTTGAAAACCTAAGTAAATTCTATTTTTTTATATAATCAGAAAAATATTCATGTTCTTTGAAGTAGAGTCAAAGCAGAAACTATTTAAAGCATGTTGCTGAATATTTTCAGCTCTGCTGTTGTAGCAACAGGCTCAAGAGGGCAGCAAAGAAGCTCCTAGAAGTAAAAGCACTTTTATTAGGAAAGAAATATAAACTAATAACCACTTTCAGTGGAAAGATTGATACTATAAAGTGTCTGAGAAATAATGATTGCAAAGCTAATTGACAGAATGTTCCTGAAAATGTGTTTTTCTACTGTCAGAGTCATCTTCCTGCTGCCTATTACCAATAATAGGATTACTGGAATACAGTCAAATAATACTGTTTGCCTTATAGTCATGCTGAATGAAAAACAGTATGACTTAGAGCATCACTGAAGATCTGTTGAATAAAATGTTTAAGTAATACTCTGAAGAGAGACCCAGCCCCCAAGGTTCTCTATGGCAGGAAGACTTATTTTGGACACAGTGCTCTCTGGTCTTTAACAGGGTGGCTCTTGCTGTCCTAAACTGGGGTCTGATTCAACAGGCAGGTCAGGAATGCTCTGCCAGAGTCCCTTTCTTAGCCTGGCAATTAAGGTCCCATTGTAAAGGAGATACAAACTGCCAAATGGAAATGATTTTCAGCACCGTCTTTTCCTGGATCACTGCTTAATCTATTCAGTTACTGTGCAAAACAAACCTGCTCCTTTTCTTCTCCCTCCATCCTGTGTTTGGAAAGTCAAGTGAAAGTGAAGCACTGTGCTGGATTCTGTCCAAAGTTCTGAGTGGATGAGGCTTTTCCCACACCCCTCCAAACCAAAGCTGAGCTTGCTGGGTTTCCTGCACTCCCACATGGGGAAACCAGCAGGTTTAAAGTGCCTCCTGGCTTGGGCAATCAAATTGCCTTCTGCAAACATGAGCATCTCCTATCTAAACAATGAGTTTCTTTGAGTTTAGCCTAAACAATGTGCACTGAGTCATGGAAGTATTTGTGCTTAAGCAGGATTAAAACACAAATCTGCCTCTGGAGAGAGGCAGTGCTTAAATCATTAGGCCAGGTTTTTCTCTGTGAAAACTACATATTTTTTTCTTTGTCCAGTTTCAGTGCCTTGCCTAGAATGTAAATGAATGGAAATTTATGATTACCAAGGTTGACAGGTTAGTATATTTTAAAACAAGATAATTTATTTTAAAGTTATTTTACTGTTAGGAAAGAGCCTTTAGTGACCTTAATTCTATAAAATGCTGCACCACATGAGAGCAACCCATCAGACTTGAGTTGACTCAATCAAGTACTCCCTCTGCTTCTGATTTCCTTCTGTGCTAATAACCTTAGGAACACATTCTTATTTCAGCATCTTACTGGAGTAGCTCAAAACTTACGGCTGTATCTTTCTTAAACCATTAACTGTATTCATAAACTCACACAGTGGTTTCAATTTACTATCACTGATTAGACTGAGAGACACCTATGATAAATCAGCACTTAAAAATTTTTCTTTTTAAATTTTTAAACTATTTTTAAAATTTTTAAACTCTTTGCAACTTCAGTTGACACTAATTTTGGGCACAATTAATCTCTGCTTTCCCATCTGATGCTGCGCACGTATCATGACTTGCCATGTAAAGTGGACCTTGCTTTTCACTGCAGCTTCTGGAAACTTGTGTTAAAAAACAGTAAGCAGAAAAAAACCAAAATTTATTTTAGAGAAAGAGAAACTGACCCAAAAAATAGTTATATTACAATAGACTAGAATTCAGATTTTTCTTCTACACAGTAAAAAAGCATGGTAATTCCAAAATTTGAACTCCCAGAGGGAGAAGAAAAAATATTTAATGTTGAGAAGTAAGGAATTACTTTTCCTGGAAATGTTTTGCATGTCCTCATAAAATGCATATACTGTAAATGAGATGTTGAATATGTGGAGCATAACACAGCTATCATACAAATACATCCCATGGTAAAAAGTTGTTTCTGGTCATATTAACTGAAAAAAAATTGTTCATTGCTGATTAAGGGTGTTTTTACTTCTTTTTTGTTGTTTTAGAATAGTATCAAAAAGTAAAGTTATCTGTAGCTCCAAAGTTTAGAGGAAAATGAAAAATGAGCCTGTATAAATTGCATTCAAATTCAGGAATAAAATTATTGTATTTTTTTTCAGTTAAATTACTAAGGAAAAGGAACTTTCTGACGTTGATCTGAATCCATTTTTTAATGTTCCTTCTGTAGTAGTACTGTTTGTAATGTGAAATTGTGCTGTAGTGCTCCTTAATAAATCATTTTAAAATGTGCTGTAATATTCCTAAATAAGTAATATGTCAAGGAAACAGTGCTTGAGCATTCAATAAATGTAATTAAATGGCATTCTGCTCCCTGCGTTTCTCCAGATAAAGTTTTTTGGGCCAGACCACAGAAAGATGCTGAAGTAACATGCAGACATCAGTGATAAGGTTGAAACAGCTGGAGCTGGGCTGCTAGAGCTGTGGTCTGTGCTCTTACCTAAACCTGTGCAAGAACAGTGCTCATACTTGTGCTACCTAAAAACTTGTTGAAGGAGATGCTTACAGCCCCACTGCCTGCCCCACCATACCTGCTAGCAGGCAGTCTGGCAGCTTTATACACTCCTCCTGCCTGAGGGGACTTTGTACTCTGGAATCAGTGCCCCCTGGAATCAGGAGACCCCCTTTGTAAAGCATATGCTATTGCACAGAAGCAGATGAGAAGCAGCGAGAAAAGCAGAAACCGCTGCAGTGTGTTCTTGTAAGTGTTGTCCTGGGTCCCTTATCAGAGGCAGAAGGGAGGAGGATGTGGTGATCAGAATGTCTTTGATCCATGTAAACATGGCAGCGGCTCTTAGGAGCTGGTCATGAATAGCAACGTGTACAAAAGCCTTCTACTGCTGGCGAAGCCTCAGAACACATCATGGGGCTTACTTCATTGAGTCAAGGAAGCCATGGGTGGCTGCAAGTACATGGACCCACTTTATGTTTGTTGCAGCTCACACTGGTGTGGTCCTATGTCACAACTGCTGCTCTGATGTCTCCCATCTGACCTTGCTGTAATTCCTACGTGGGCTGCAAGTATTGAAGGGGTGTTAGCTGTCATTGCACTGTTGGAAAATCAGTTTGATAAATGTGACATAACTCTGCTAGTTTTGGCTGGGGTGGAGTTAATTTTCTTCTTAGGAGCTGGTATGGGGCTATGTTTTGCATTTGTGCTGAAAACAGTGTAGATAACACAGGGATGTTACAGCTGTTGCTGACCTGAGCTGACACAAAGCCAAGGCTTTTTCTACTTGCCACACCACTCCACCCACGAGGAAGCTGCGGGAGCACAAGGAGTTGTGAGGTGACACAGCCAGGACAGCTGACCCCTACTGACTGACCCAAGGGATATTCCATACCATAGGGCAGCATATACAACTGGGGGAAGAAGGAGGAAGGGGGAGATGTTCAAAGTGATGGTGTTTGTCTTCCCAAAACACTGTTAGGTGTGATGGAGCCCTCCTTTCCTGGAGATGGCTGGCCATCAGCCTTCCCATGCAGAATGGTGAATCATTTATTTGTTTTCCTTGCTTGCAAGCGTGGATTTTTCTTTACCTGTTTAACTGCCTTCGTCTCCACCCACGAGTTTTCTCACTCTTACACTTCTGATTCTCTCCCTGATCCCACTGAGGGGGTCAGTGAGTGAATGGCTGTGTGAGGCTCAGTTGCTGGCTGGGGTTAAACTATGACAATCAGGTAATAGTGCTATAGCTGACTTTTAGGTAGATAATCTCTGTCATTTAATACTCCAATATCTGAATAATAAATACCCTTTATAATACTGCTTACCTTACAAACTCACCAGAATATAATACATGTTCTACAAAAATTGTTTTTCTAGTACTAATACTGTGGGGGTTTTTTCTAAATGTTGCTTCAAAATTCAGTTTGTTGGATTAGGTTTTCCTCTTAAATGGCATTGTTTTATTGTGAGTAGGGTGTTTTGTTTTTTTCAAAAACACTAAAAACATTGTATTGCCCACATAACCAATCTTGTTAGTTCATTATAATTTGAAGGGAATAGATATCCTACACATATGAGCCTAGGAAGGTATTAGTCAATTAAATAAAAAGTGTGCCTTTGTTCAGATACCAGGTGTGTTAATAAAAGGTAATTATGTTGACTGAAAATAAGTAAAAGCTCCATCCAGCAGACATGTACATTTTTTTCCATCACTCTCAGTAACAAATGCCTTTTAATACAGTGGAAAATTACTAAGCAGGTCTGCAATAACTAAGCAATTACTGAAGGCTTTGTTTAAAATTCCTCAAGAGAATGTCACAAAGAAAATGATTAATATTATTTCAACAATGAATACAGTACAGAGGTTTCACATGAAAAATAAGCTCACATTTAACTATCAATTAGCAACTTTAGATATTCTGAAATTGTTTCAGCATTAGTATATTGATTCACTAAATATGAATCAATATGCCTGAAGAAAGATGGGAAGAAACTCAAGTTCTAAACCACTGCACTTTGAGTGAGAATATTGCAGGGGATGTCAACTCTTGTTTAAAGCAGTCAATCTACTGGACTCCTTATTTAGATTACCTGAAAATTTGGCTTATTGGTATGTGGATTTTCCTCCTGCGTGTGAGCTATCAGAATTATTTCCATACAAGGCAATAATATAGGAATAATTGAATGTAGGAATTAAAATAAGGGGAGTGGTACACTATAACCCTATATATTTTTTTTGGTCAGAAGTAAAGTAGCTTTTAAAAAAGGGATAAGGAGTCTTTATTTTGGCTTTTTGTACCAAACGCCTTTTGTAATGAATGCTGTTGGGCACAGTTGAAGGTCTGTGGTCAGTGCTGAAGGGGTCTTAAAATATATATACATCTAGCATATAGAAAATGTTACTTTCAAATTCAGGCTAACCTCGGGTCCTTGCTCCTGCTTCTGTAGCATCAGGGTTGGATTCAGTCCTGGGACATAACAGAAGGGGTTAAAAACTCCTTCAGACTCCCAGATTGTTACCAAAGGGTTTCAAACATTAAAAAAATTGAGTTGTAACATAGCTATAAGTGAAGATAGGTTGGTTTCTGGTCCACTCAGCACACCTTTGATTACCCGGAGCTAACAGGGGTGGTGGACCCTGCGCCAATGTCAGTGGCAGAACCCTGAGCAGGATAAGGTTAAATGTTTCTCTTTTCTTTTGAGTGAAATTGGCTGGTGGATAGCCTTAGCACACACCCTGTGATTTTAGCTGGCAGGAGGGAGACTTCCAAAGCTCCCAGCTAAATATGAAACACTCATTTTTACTTTGATTAAATCATCTGCTATGATCACTAAGGTAGGAATTACACATTGTTATGATAGTTGTTCTCCAAATAATGCACATAACACCTAAATGTTGTAAAGATGAGTCCCACTTTCAGCGGAACACCCATGTATCCAATTTGCTTGAACACCTGCTGTGATTCAATGCTCACCTCTGTAGGCTCCCAGATACTTAGTAGCTGCCTTAGTTGTAAAAAAGAAGTAACTATAAAAGCCAGTGAAGCTAGTGGGAAAATAACAAAATTTAAAAATTACAGAGTAGAGATGTATTTGTGACACAGTCAAGAGCAACTCACGACGAGATTTGACTCACTCTGTGATTTTTACCACAAGTAAACAATGTCCTCAGGATTGAAAATAAAAGCATTCTGACTTGTCAACAGCAAGTACCTAAAATTATCACAGCTTTATTATGAGACAGAAATGTCCTCTTGATGCCTATGTTAAAAGTTAACTCACAGCAAGACCTAGATCTGTGAAAGCACTGCCATGCAAGGAAATCTAAAAATGTTCATGGAACAGTCATCAGGGAAACATTTTGAATGGCTTTTGAAGTTTTTGTGTGTGTAGTGTTTCAGTAGAGACACTTGTGCCCACAAAGTCTACCATCAGTACTATGAATTACACTAATAAAAGCTTCTCTTTTAAAGTGAGGCTTTGGGTCTCTTCACAAGAGGGAAGATTCTAAAAGAAGAACAATGGAAGGAATGAGGTTACTAGTCTGTTTTACTTTTTAAGTGTTTTCTGTAATCACCTCAGACAACCATTTCTGCCCATACATATACTCATTCTTCTGCTGTCTGAGAAAAGAAAAACTAGTTTTTCCATTTATCTAATTGGCTTTATACTACTGTAAATTATCATGTTTATGTACTGCCATATTTTCAGACCCTGTATATCTTTTTGGTTTAATTGTATGAGTGAACAAGTGGTTTCTGTCCAGAGGTTAAGGTTTTTTTCAAGCTTTTTTTTTTTTTTCAGTATTTAAATGATGGATAACCTTGTAGAAGACAAAAACAGTCAAAGTAAATGCCATTGGTTCCTTTGTCTCACTGGGTCATGCTCTGCTTTAAATGTATTTAACCTGGACAGAACCAAAGAGGTGAAACCTAATTTAATAGCTATCAAAGGTAGAAAGCTTGCAGGAAAGACTGTGGTTTAGACTCAAATCTAGTGAAGGGGAAAAAAAGGAAGAAAAAACCCAAACAAACCAGTTGCGTCTTCGGCAACTCTAAGGAAATTTTCTGATTTCCTGCCTAAACTTATTAATGGACAGTTTAATCACTGGCTCTTCCTTCAGTTTAAACAGCTTATCTCTCTCCCCTGTATTTATCATCTTCATTCAGCTATTGCCAGAGTTAGTATCTTTACCCATCATTTTTCTGTAACAAGCAAGCCAATCTTTCCTGGCCTCTTACAAAGGGGAAGTCTGCAATGCCTGTGTCTTCATGGAAAAGAACAGGATTTCAAAGAAAAATTAAGTCCTCTTGTTTTCATCTATTCTGACACACTTCAAGCTAATTTTTCTTGGACTTAATATGGACAGAGATGTGTACTTGTTTACATATTATAACCTGGTAACTTTTCACTCCTCGGATCATAGAATGGTTTGGGTTGGAACATTAAAGATCATCTTGTTCCAGCCCTCCTGCCATGGGTAGGGACACCTTCCACTAGACCAGGTTACTCAGAGCCCCATCCAATCTGGCCTTGAACACTTCCAGGGATGGAGCTTCCACAACATCTTTGGTCAACCTGTTCCAGTACCTCACCACCTTCACAGGGAATAATTTCTTCCTTTTGTCTAATCTAAACCTGTTCTTTTTCAGTTTAAGGACACCCCTTGTCCTATCACTATCTGCCCATGTAAAAAGTCCCTCTCTGGCTCTCTTGGAGGCCCCATTTAAGTACTGGGAGGCTGCTTTAAGGTCTCCCCAGAGCCTTTTCCAGGCTGAGCCATCCCAGCTCTCTCAGCTGGTCTCCAAAGGAGGAGTGCTCCAGGCCTCTGACCATCTTTGTGGGCTTCCTCTGCATGCACATCTGCAGGTCTTTGTCCTTCTTAGGTTGAGAGCCCCAGAGCCAGACACAGCCCCTACTCCAGGTGGGGTCTCACAAGAGTGGAATAGAGGGGCAGAACCAGTTCCCTCAACCTTCTGGCCACACTGCTTTGGATGCAGCCCAGGATGCTGTTGGCTTTCTGGGCTGCAAGTGCACATTGATGGGATGGGTCATGTTGAGCTTCTCACCTACAAACATCTCCAAGTCCTGGGCAGGGCTGCTCTCAATCCATTCATCCCCCTGCCTGTTTTGATACTGGGAGTTTTCCCAACCCAGGTGCAGAACCTTGCATTTTGCCTTGTTGAACTTCAAGAGGTTTGCCCAGGCCCACCTCTCAAGCCTGTCCAGGTCCCTCTGGATGACATCCCTTCCATTATGTGTGTGTTAACTGTGCCACACCGCTCAGTGTTGTTGGCAAACTTGTTGAGAGTGCCCATGTCACCGACAAAGATGTTACATGGCACCAGTCCCAGTACTGACCCCTAAGGAGCACCAATTGTCACTGGTCTCCTGGACATTGAGCTGTTGAACAAAACTCTTTGATTGTGACCATCCAGCTAATTCTTTATACCAGGTGGCGATCAGTCAAATCGATATTTCTCCAATTAAGAGACAAGGATGTCCTGCAGGACACTGTCAAGTGCTTTGCACAAGTCCAGTTGCTCTTCCCTTCTCCATCAATGCTGTAACCCCTTCATAGAAGGCTACCAAATTTGCCAGGCACAATTTGCCCTTAGTAAAGCCATATTGGCTGTCACCAATTACTTCCTATTTTCCATGAACCTTAGCATAATTTCCAGGATTCTTCATCACCTTGGCAAGCATTCCATGAAGGTTTATACTTTCTTGTTGTCTGTGAGTTACTCTCCTTGCATATTCTATAATCACGTACTCTAATATATATTCTTGCACTATTTTTTACAAAGGTAATACTTTTACAAGTTTTCTCTTATGGGAAGTGTAGGCAGAGCTTCTGAACCCTTCATCTTCAGAAATATTATTGGAAACAAGTTTAAAATTTGCTGAGAGTCCTTGTACAGTATCAATTAATTGATTTACACTAAATATTTGAAAAGACCTTGTAGCTCCATCAACTCCACTGACCTCAGCTAAGAATCCCACACAATCAAAATGAAAAGATATTTGTCCCAAAGGAAATATCATTACATTCATACACTTTTCCTACTCTACTACTCATGGTGCTTACTAGCATTTTATTCTGTGTATTTTGATTTTTAGTAATTCATTTAAAATGATGACTTTTGTATTATTTCTGTGTATGTTTTTAACCTTGCATATGCCAGGGATCCCATAGGAATGGCCCTGAAAAGATTTATTCTTTCATGGCTGTTAACCTGAAGATTCAACTTTCAAGGAAAAAATACCTGCATGCATCTCACCTGCCTTACTAATTCATTAATAAATGTTATAGGCTACAGTCAAAACCTAAATGCTAAGTACTTATGAGATAATCAGGAATAGTTTACCCACAAGAAGCTAGTAAAACACAGAGCCACTTCTTACAATTAATTTGAACAAGTCAGAAAACAGAAATAGGTTATTGGGTCTTCAAGAGTACAGAACTGTCTTAACTATCTCAGGTGTTACTTGAACATTTTCTACCCTCTAGTGAAAAGTTACTCTTGCAGAAGAAGGTTAAAGAGACTGTTCTTTAAATCTGTGAATTATAACAAACGGGGTAAGAAGTTTATTTCTACTGCTACATGTAAATTGGTAAGTTTTGTCATTATTTCTCCCGTCCCAGTTTTGCATGGGTCACCAAACAGTAGTTACAAGGTTGTCTTGGTATGAATTTCCTCGTTTTAAACAGTCCTTGTCATTGTAGAAGTAAAACAGTTCTTGACTGAAAAGAGAACTTCAGAGAAAAGAAAGTCATGACTGAAATTCTGAGAAATCCTTCAAGAAAAAGAACTGCTTTATGTTCTGTGTTTTATGGACAGAGTCAGCTGAAATGCATATGGCAAGGAGAAGAGGTTGAAAGTAGTGTTATATCTCTTTAGTTAACAATAGCTTTTTTGCTCTTTGTTCTGCACAATCTTGGTCAGTTTAGCATGGTAAAATAAAATTCTCTCTAACTAAGAGGGGTCCAAACAGAAGTATCAAATCAGTACTGAGGGAGAAAAAACCACATATCCATCTTCTCATATCACAAGTGCCCACACAAGAGTTAGTCAGTTCGTATTTATTAAACAAATAAACCTTTAGCTTCACGGTTTCCTGGAGATTTTATGGCCTGCGAGGGAGCAAAGCTAAGAATGCCAATAACTGAAGGAAGAGCAGAGATGAAACAGAGTCAGAAATGATTGAGAGCTGAAGAAGAAAGGTGATTTGAAGCATGGATGGATTCATTACCACCACTTTTCTCAAAAGAGTTTTCCTTCCTACTCCCAAACCAGCAGGCAAAGACTTCTTTCTGGTTTAAACTGATTTCAGTATTGGGGAGGAGAGGCAAGGCTTTGTGGTCTTTTGAACTTCACCTGCTTTATGGGGAAAAGAGTTTTATAATTACATTTTTGAGAAGGAAGACATACTAGAAGCTGGACCTTTTTCCTCTACTGAGTTTGTTTCTATAGAAATTGTTAAATAAGTAATGGAAGAGTGTGTCATCTTTTTTTACCCA
>NW_008236769.1:2966107-2990616 GCF_000691975.1 Corvus brachyrhynchos
AATAGGGAGCAGCAGGAGATGCAGCCCTGCATAATTTTTTTTTCTGTCAGAGAAGGTGCTAACTAAATGGATGGAGAAAGTGAGAGGAAGCAGAATAGAGTCCTTATTTCCTTCGATTCTTTGATCTAGGAGGGAGGAAAGGATCAGCTTTTCTCTCACGTCCCTGCATTTCCAAATACTTGTGCTAACAAGCACACGGATAGCCCCGGGAGTGCCAGCAGCTTGGGTAATTGCACACACTTGTGCTGAAGTGCAGAGAGTGAGCAGAAATACTTGAGAGGGACATTTGCGTTGTTGTGATCAACCTCTCTATAAATTCTGGTATTTCAGCTGATCCAGATATAACTCTTTTGTGAGTCTCTCAGCTAGCAAAAAATTCCTTTGATTTGAAGTCAAATTGGTTCTTGCTTTTCATATGCATACCCAGTGAGAGCTGGCATTACTCAGAACCACTGCAAATGTGCCAGATGCCACCGCTAGTCACTGTTGTCAAATATAAGATGGATCTGTCATATACATTTCAGTTTCTTCTGGCCAGAGTCAGTCAAGAAAAAGTAGTGATGTATTAACTTTAACTCCTGTTTCCAGTATTTGCTGAACATTTTAACACCTGGGGTAATATCTGGCTTTCAGGAGCAAGAGAACATCTTTGGGACTTCCAGATAGTAGTGTTTGAGGCTCTCTAGCTCTCCTGGGGTTTTTTTATTTATTATTAGGTTTTTTTGGTTTTGTTTTCAGTTTTGTTTTTGTTTTGTTTTCATTTTTTGGTGTATTTTGGTTGGTTGGTTGGTTTTTTTTGCGATTTTGATTTTTTTTTTTTTTTGGTTCACGGCTATGGACAGGCAAACTAAGAACTGAAGTGGCAGAGGGTTTTATTTCTGTACTTTTGTACTTTCCAGGAAGAACCTGCAGTTCACGTCTCTACTCACATCAAGGTTATAAGCTTATGGCATCATTCTGGGAACATTTGCCACAGAACCCACAAAATACTGCTCTTTTTCTCTGGCCTCCAAAACCCATGGATTACATTGTCTTGCCTCCTCTATGATTTTGGGGCTAGGAGACTTATCAAATGGAACAGCTGAATTTGAAACCTGAATCTGTCACTCAGTAATTGACTTGAAATAAAACTAATATTTTGTTTCTACACAGTACAGAATTAAGTCATTAAAAGTAATCAAAAATAAAGCACTTTCATAAATAAATAATTTCTTATTCTGTATTTGATTGTGGGCACATTTCAGTGTTTAACCCACTCTAAAAATTTTCATTAAAATAAGGAAATCTTTCTAACCACATATAATAATACAATGAATTAAAGAACAAGATTTCTGCTGTTACTCATATATACCCACCTACTTAACAATGCAGCACAGGTTAAATTTGTTTGATATAAAATGTTTTGAAGAGGTAGAAATAAACCAGAGTAGCCTTAAATTTTGGTGTTAAGATTGTCCAAGATACAATAAAAAGTGTCTTTGAATGCTTCCTGTCTTATTGTCACATTGCTGGCATGTGTTTTCTCCAGATTTCCAAGGAGAATTTACCTTAAGAGCCTCACTCATCTTTTTCACGTACATGTAACTGTTAGAGAAGAAACAATTTGGTATTACTACACCGCCACCTTGCTGCACTACGGTCACGGTCTCTCCTCAATCACGAAAAAGTGCTGTTAATATACGGGTCCAGGGGCCTGGTCAAAGCACAGACTAGAAAGCCTGAGAAATGGAAGCCCCAGCTTCTATTCCAAATGGGGAATATCAGCAATTAATGTATGCATTTTAGTTTGTTTTCACTAGATGCAGTGATCTCCAGTGCCTAGACAAATTCCAGATCAAGGGTATGGATGTACAGAGAAAATGACAAGGTACTTACAGAGGTATCCTGAATGGGCACTGAAAAACTGAGAGATCAGAAAGAAGAGACATTTTTGAATTTTGTTCTCATTTTTCCACCATTTCGCCCCCCCTGCCATCCCATCCCCCCCATTTATGTATAGGAGACATAAAATTAAAGCTTAAGTTTTAATGGGAGACAAAATGAATTAGTCCTTTAAGTACTACAAGAACTATGCTCAGAAGGGACTGGATTACTGTAGATTGTTATTAAGAACAGTAGCTGACATTATTAATTGTGTGTGGGAAATGTGGTGACAGCATTGTCCAATAAGTTCAGGGTTAAGTTATGAGAGAGTCTTAGTATTCAGAGGTCCTTGAAAAATGGGACCACTGTTTTTCAGAGGCTCATCCAAAGAAAAGGTATCAAAATATTAAAATATTACCTGTGCCCTCTGCTAGTTTTCAGGACTTAGCACATATCCCAAAGCATATAATGCAAAATAGCTGCAACATATTAATTAGCACTAACCAGCACTAACTGAAGTTTTATTACTTCCTTGTGAGTAATTTTTTAGCCTTTGGCTAATTCAAAAAAATCTCACAAATTTTCACTTGGAAAAGATTTTGTTGTCATGTAAAAAGCAAGCAGTTTTTCTGGCAGTAAATCTGAAAAATTGACTTTACTAATGATCTGCCATTCTCTTTCAGCAGTATGAGTTAGATTGAAGTGTGCATAAGGATTAGCTACTTTTAGGGAATGGCAACTAGTAACTCAGTTGCAGGGAGATCCTTTATCTTGCATATTATTGCAAAAAAATTTTATTCATTTTCATACATATATATATTTCAGCAGCAAACCTAATTTAAAAAGAGTTCATGTTAAAAAATGAACAGCAAGCAAAAGCCCCTTGCTGTGACTGATTGCATTATTTACAGTACTGCTTCAGGTATAACCAGGATTATTTGTCTTTCTGACAGTACCACAGTGATATGAGATACAATATGCTAATATGCTTATCTTGGGTTATAAGGTGCTATTAGTCCTTTCTTTCTTTCAGTCTCTTAATTAGTGACTTGTTTAAAGTCATCCATCTTTGCTCACATTTATGCAAATATTCCAAATTATTAACAATAGCATCAATTTTTTTTAAGAAAATATTTTTGTAAAAGCCTTATGTAACCACTCTTGTTTACATGGAGCAGAAACTTACTCTGTTAATAAATCTAGATGTTTTGAGGAATAAAGAATTACTTCCAGTGAATTTTAATTATACATATGTGCTGTGTCAATAAAACATAAATGAACACTTCCATCAATTGTACATCAGTATTTCCTCAGAATACTTTGGAGTGGCACACAAAATAAGCAGTGCTGACAGAATGGCCAGCATGAAGCTAAGTGATTATGTATTTATACATTTTTTAATCACAAATTATTCTATTTGCATTGAATTAAAAAGGAGAAAATAGTAGAAAAATATAAATCTATTAAATATCTGTTTTCTAAAGACTGACTGGTAGCTTCCCTTCAGTTTTGTTTGTGTTCATTGATGATCCACGAGGGACTGGAGAGAGGTCAGAAATCCCTTCCCCTCTTTTGGAGAAGGAGGTACCTGAGTGGAGGGCAAGTAGGAGTAGACAATGCTGAGCAGACCCAGTTGACTCTTCCCTGACCTGTGAACAGGTCTCTGTTCTCTTCATCTCTCCACTTCTTCACTTGCTTCCTTTTAGAGCTTTGTCAGTGACAGTGAGAACAATTTATTAAAATCTTGTGAAGGAAGATGTTGTGTGGTCAAAGCATCCACTCAGCGTAATTCAACATACTCTAACAAGGGGTTATAGGGGTACATTTTGTTCCACCTCATGCCATGGCATTTCCCAGGAGATGGCCCTTTAATGCCTACTTGGGTTCTGCAGTTTCCCCAATGGATGTGACTCTGAAGTGTAAACCTGGTGTTTATGAATATGGTGAAAGGGCCTCTATCCTTGCTGATCTTACTAATGAGCTGGGTGTTTATTTTGCTATGCACTTATGTCAGCTTAATACTAAGGGCCTGAGAGGCTTTGCAAGACTGAAAAAACCCTAAAAGTTTTAATGAGCTTTGAAAATGAATTCTTACTGGTGCCAAAACAGTATGTGGAATGACTGAGAGAAAAGCAATGTGACATAATTCTACTCATGTATGAACTAAGGGAATATTGCATTTGAGCACACTTATAATTAGCTTTGTAACAAAGCTGATAAGCTGATTTTATAAAATTGTTTGGCTGGTTTGGCTGGTTTTTGAAAAGGTGCTTTCAGATTATTTTTCTTTGTGGACTTGTTTTTTTTGTTTGTCTTTAAAGAATCATAAGTTTATGAATTATTTTCATTACAAAGTACATGCAACAAGTCTGGAATAAGATATCTGAAAGTGAACCATTCTTTTGAAATGTCTTTATCATGTCTAATTTCAGTGCTTCTGAGAAGCATGGAAACAAAAAGGATGTTTTCTTTAATGTTAAAATGAGCCCCGTTCACAGCTGAGGAAGACTTCTTTTGTAAAAAAACAAGAAAATAATTTTCATGAAACAACAATTCTGTGGTTTTCTTTGGAACTTCTGACAAAATCAGTACTGTACTTTTATCTGTCCTTTTGTGAAAAGCTAATTGTAATTTTAAAAGTATTATTTCAAACCTCAATTATCAATATTTTTTACTGCTTTCAGACAAGGAATATATAGAAAAGGAAATATTAAAAACGAGCGCCTTTTTTCTGCTTCTAAAGCAACATAATGCATTAAAATAGGAATTTACCTGTTATTATGAAAAAGCTCTCTGCTATCACATAAAAAGGCAGATCAGCAAATGAAATAGAGGAATTGAAATAATTACTGTTCTGCTTTTTCAGAATATATTCTGTCTGTCAGAAAAACCATCTGAAAACTGTAGTTTGCTAGTGTGCAGTATATTGGTATTCATGTAAAAATGTCAGAACACTAAAAGCAAATTGACTTTATTTAGAAAAAACTTTTAAGAGTGAGTTTCAGTAGTTTGTGACTGATTACAGCTCTAAAAATCTACAGTCTCTTGTCCAAAGACCTTTCAGTCTGTATTCTAAATTATATACAGTTAATGGGAATATGCAGTAGTTCAAAATTAGTTACTGATCAGTATCTGTAATTCTAAATTATATGCAGTTAATGGGAATATGCAGTAGTTCAAAATTAGTTACTGATCAGTATCTGTAACCTGCAAAATATTGGGTTAATTCCCTGTTCTTAGGGAGCTGTGTGACTTCAGGATATATTATGAAACAGAAACCTGAGTTTGTATGTAAGACTTGGCTTGAAAGCCTAGGAAATACTTTATAAGTCCAGCAAGCATTACTGGAGCAAGGAAAACCAAGTGCAGAGCATTCAGAATAAGGAAAAATGTTATAAAGGTCAAGCAAAAAGAGAGAAGCAAACTTATGACACTGAGGAAATGCTTTACTTCTTTAAGGCATTACTGTCTGTAGGCAGTTAGGGCACTTCAGGTGGAAAGTTTTCTGTTGAGTTTTAATGCCATGATATGATATGACTTCTGCTGGTGCACTTCTGACTACCCAAGGGCTTTATTTCCATGTTTTTCCTGCCACAGTGTCTTCTCCCATTTGTCTATATGTATTCTGCCTTTTTGTTGTTGTTGTTGTAGTGCAGACATGCCAATGAATTGTTGGTACAACAGTTTGTGTTCATTGTTTGGCTGTATTAATTGGGCATCCTGCATGAACAGAGCTGTGTCCTAAAAAAATGCATTATTAAAGATTCCGTGTTTGCAGTGGTCATACCTCATTATTTAAACACGTTTAGCATGCCTTCCTGTTTAAAGCACAAAAGAACTACTCCAGTATAGATGAGGTAATTACTAAATGTCTCTTACTTGAGAGTGACTCTGCAGGTACACCAGCCTTTTGAAACAATTCCCTTATTTGCTACAAGCATATTTGATCATCTTTGGCGTAGATTTTGTTTGCCTTTAGTTAGGAACAGGTTGCTGCTAAGAAAAGCAAAGGGCAGTTTGACCTAAACCTCTAATCTGATTTTACTGTAGGTCAGTACCTTTGTCATGTTGTTCTGCTCCAGAGCTCCAGCCTTGCATTTCACAAGGAAACAGCCCTTTCTATGACCAGTACTAGCCCTCTGTGAACGTGTCATTTATCATTTTATTGAAAGCAGCTGAGGATGCTCTAAAAATAGATGTGTAAATGATGGACAGTTCATGATTTGTTGGTATGGCATCAAGACGTGACAGAAGGGACCAAATGAACCAATTGCATCCTCACTGCTGAGGTTACCATGGAAGCTTTAACTCTTTACACACCCTCCATCTCTTGCTCACATAACTTGTGCAGTACACTTTAATTGTTATGGATGAAGCGTATTTCATAGTGTAAAATCTACCTGCCCACATTAACTGAAGCTGTCAGATATGATTTAGGGAGCTATGTATATTCCATAAATTCTCATGGGAGAATAAAGGTACGTCTGCCAAGGTCCTGAGGCAAAAAAAGAGTAGACATGCAAATTTGAAACGTAACTAAATGCTCATTTGTGTAAATGTATTTAGATAGTGAGAATATAAGGAAAATATCCCCAGCGATGCAACAAAAAGGAAGGAAAAATTAATTAAACACAGGTGAAAAATGAAATCTCTTACCTAAGTCTCTTCAACCCATTTCTTTGTGGCCTGCAAGCATCTCATTTCTTACCCACCCTTCAGTTCAACCAGTCCTCATAGTATCCTCATAACTCTGAAATTTTCTTCCTTTTCTATCATTTCAATATATTATCCTCCTTCAGCTACATACAATATTTAATTTGCAGGCATCCCAAAGCTTCCTGCAGAAGCCACTCCTCAGTTTCTTCCACATACAAACATTGAACTCTATCTTTTCATCTTCACAGACAGTGTGTGGGGAAAATAATGGCTTTTAAGACTTAAATATTGTGCTTTCCCAATTGTTGATACCCTGAGTGGATGTAGTGATAACACTGTTTTTTCCTTTTTAACTTCCTATTTTCTGAACCAAGTAACAGAGAAGTCTGACAGGAGCTGTGGTGAGCCTTCCCTCTTTTATTTCTTTAAACTCAGATTTAAAAAAAGAGGCATATCAACAGGTAGGTAAATGGCAGTATTTAGAGCGTCTCATTTCTGGGACAAATAATTTTCCTTCTTTTCTCAGTATATTTAAGCACCAAAGGAATATTCCTTTTCTCTTTATTTTTATTGACTGGAAGCCAAATAAAGGAGGTAAAACTTTGAATCAGATTCCCTTTGACCTTTCTGGTAGTACACAGATAAATCCATTACAGTGTCTCTCTCTGCCTTGGAATTCTTTTCTGCCATGCTCCAACATTTTGTTTTCTCACACAGTTACTACTACAGGTTTTCAGATAAATGCCCGGGTTGGGAAAAGCAAATTTGCCTCATTTTTCTTTATCTTCAGTCTCAGAAATACATGTTCCACTTTGACTTCGACCTGATAAATGAATATGTATTCTGTTTTGCACGGTTTACATATATAGTGGTTATATCTGTTCCTCATGGCAAGCAGTGCCATAATTTTAGCTGAAGCATGACAACCAGATCTAGGTAGAATGGGCTTGTCTTTCTCTGAGTTGAATGTATTGTTATGAGTCCAGGGGTCTGTCTTTGCCTGAAAAAAAATTCAAAAATCTGGGATTTTTTTTGAGCTCGCAGAGTTTACAGAGTACCATGGATGATCTGAAAGTTTTAGCATGTATACAGCAATCTCATGGAATCTCCTAAAGATCAGGCAGCTCATTTAAAGATGTAGCTTCAGATAAGTTGACATCCGAATATATGGCTACCAGACATGCTCAGCTGAGTTTTTTGGCAGCTGGTCCTCACTAGGCCCCCCTGCCATATGACTGTGAAGTCAGCAGTTCTGTGCAAACTCTGAGGGGTTCTCCACACAGACCAGGCAGGTAGGACATGTCCCAGCACACTGGTCTCACTGTATTTGTGGTAATGGGTCAGTTGTAGGGAGTGCCAAAATCCAGAAGTTCTTTTACTAGCTGAATACATTTTATGGGTGTGTATTATGCACTACCTAGAAGGTGTTCCAACAGTACATGTGATTCAAAATAATACCCATCATAGCTGTAGTCTGTGCACACGAACTTGAACTTTTATCATCCTGTTATTTCTAATTGCTTCCAAGCTTTCCTTTCTCCCACTCAATATTTGTAGAGAAATATGAAAGGAGGTTTGGATTCTGATGTGAGAAATTATGTTGAAATACCTGTTCCTTATTCCCAGAATATAAAAAACTAAAGTTTGTCAACTCCAATGCTTTTTCTTTCCCAACTAATACAGTGCTAAATGAGGAGAAATGGTTAATACCAATCAGGCAGCGAATTCAGCTCCTTTGTCCTGGTATGTCTTCCACTTGTTTCTCACAGTGCTTAGATCAAGATTTGATATTACTTTGGGAAAAGATTGAAACTAAGGTAGTGCTAAGCTAAGTTCTTGCATTCTTGATTATTTTTAGCTGCAGGATTGCCAGAAGCCTCTATGTCATGTAGCATCCTGTGCCATTTCATCCAGAACTTTTTGCACACTTTTGCTTTCAAAGGGTTTGTGAGCTTCAACAATTTATTAAGCCATTATAGTTGAGAGTTCTTACGAAGAAAGTCTTTACCCTTAAGATGAAAATTTCAGAGGATTTTGGAGGCTCTTTAATCTTGACCCCATAGTCAGACATTACTTCATAAAGTAGAACTCTGCTTCTTCCTTTTGAAAATTAAAATTTTTTTCACAGACAGAATTCTACTCTGCCTTCTCTTTTTCAATCTTTTACAGCAGCCTAGCATACTTAAAGCAATTACAGAAATTGCAACAACAAAATTAGAGTGTTGTAAATACTTTAAGCTTTATTATAGCAGACAGATTGAACACCAGGATGGACAACAGGATGTGCAGATTATACTTTTGGCTCTTTAACTGTGTTATAAAAAGCAGCTCTCTACCTCTTAGTTTGTTTCCCTGTCTAAATTTCAGCAAGAAATATTCCTGCAAAACACTTTTGACAAGTACTTTGAGCTTTTGGGGAAGACATCAAATTCTGTGTACTATTGGGTATAACTTGGGAAGATCACATGTATACAGAAATGAAGCACTTCCCAAAATACACTAATACTTCGGTGAAGTTGAATTCATAGTAGAAACTGAATTTTCTTTGAATAGAATCTGACTCATAGACAAGAATATTTACTGAGTAAAGTGATACTTGTCAATATTCCTCTCAAGGTAACCTACAAGATCTCATTATCTTCTTCAATAAACCACAGTAACAATGAGGCCTATTGCTTTTCACAGTGCTATTATTGCCGTTATCCCAATCACATGAGGTGAGATTAACTATGTTCACAGGATTTTGAAAAGGATGCAATAGGATGTGCAAATAGGGTATTTTTCCTAAACTGAAAATAAAGGATGCAAGAAAAGAAACATAATTGAAAAGCTGTGACTCATTTCTCTAAAAAACCTGAGGTGCATGCCTATTCATGTACCTTCTATTTTTAAAAATGTAATGACAGTTTAAGACTCTCCATCAGTCTGTGTTAAAGCAGGCAGAAATACTGAGGTCTATTTTGTTGTTAATGTCCTTTATTTGATATTATCTGGCCCATTAAACAGCACAGCCTAAATAAGGCACTGGGTTTCAGTAAAAGTTGTTTTTTGGGGAGGCTGGGGGGATGGAGGGGTGGGATGTTTGTGATTTTTTAAAGAACTGAATCATACTTTAGTAAGATGAACTTTTTATTTGACTAGTTATCCAGAATACAAGGTGTCTGTTTTAGAATGACTAAAAGCTTTTCCTTTAAAGCAAGTTCCTTGCTTAGCTGTTTCTGCAGAAAAAAAGTTATGGCAAGCAGACTTTCCATTGTGGTCTGTGCTGCCCCATGCAGATTCTAGCACCTGGGAATCCTCTCCCTCCCGTCATCGCACAGACTGTGAGGGAAGGGTAAAAGTATAGCTGTCTCCTGTGTAAGTTAAGGCATAAATTATAAACTAGTTAGTAAGTAGGCACAACTTAATAACCAGCTGTCCCTTGCATCGGTTAACAACTAGCTGCACAGGAATATGTAGTAATTGTAACAAGACTAAGCAGTTCCCCATGTTCAGGCTCCAGCAGTACAAGTGTTCCACAGAGAAAATTTCCATGTTGCCATATGCTCTCCAAAAGCACAGCCAACAGGCTGCAAGGCCATGACACAACCGGAGAGAAAACGTACAGAATACCTCATTCTGTCTTTACCCTTTCATTTTCAGTTAGTAATGTCAAACATGGATCTTGAGGCTAAAATTGTAAGCATCAACATAAAAAAAAAAGAAGTAATGCTTTGCAATCTCCAGCTGACCCTGGTCACCTTCCTAATGCTGGCACACTCTTGTTAAATACTAGATACAAGCGTGCCAGCATGCTGTTTAGTACTCCAGTACGAAATGAATGCTGTGTAGCATTTTAAACTGGTAACATTTTACACCCATTTTGTAGTTTTGTAAGAGACTGTATATTACAAATCAGTAGCAAGTTAGGTCCAGTACCTTTGGGACCACTGACTTATGTAGGTCTTATTGTTCCCTGATTGTGTTACTGATTGCATGGGGGTTTTGCTTTTTGATTGTTTGGTTTTAGCTGAGTTCCTTCAATTAGGAGGAGACATTATCTCACATATTATTCCTCTGATCTCTGTGAAATCTCATGCTTTCTCATTCTTTCACCTACTCAAAAGGGGATTGTGTCTATGCTAAGGCAGAAGCAAAAGTGTGTCCAGATGAGTGTTAGCCCAATTTATTAGGACATCTTTCTTATTTTCTAACAAAACACAGCCAGACCTCAGCCAAAACATTTTATTTTCTACAAACAGATGCACTGGAAATCCATCTGTCTTTTTGGATCCTGTAACAGATGCTATCCTGCTTTCCAGCATCCCTTTGAATTCTGCTCATGGATGACCCATGCTTCATTTGTACTCAATTTTATTTAATTTTCCTGAACCTTGTAATAAAGCTCTCTAGTGTTCAGTAAATTACACAGGATTGAAAGCCAGCCACATGAACTGTTAACATGCAATGAGACACTTATTTAGGGCTCATCTCTGCCAAGGGATCAACACATTCAAGAATAGCATAATTTATATGTTGAATATTTGGCAGCAGCTCCCTCTGTACAAAGCAGTTTATCTGCTGGGATTATGAATTTCTCCAGAAGAGTTCCTGAGGTCAGAAATACATATTTTTGATCAAAATTTGCTGAAATGGATCTTGTCTTAAACATATATACAGACTATGTTAACTGTCCAGCCAAAACTGGCATATTAATGCTAAATTTTTTTCATACTAAGAGCAATGGCTTGTCTTGAGTTAACAATATAAATTTATATTTATTAAGAAAATGTAATTGTTTTAGCAAGTCAGGAACTCTATGACTACACCTAATTTCATTTATCTTTCAGTTCAGTGCTTGAAGAACAAAACCATTGTGCAGACATTCTTGGTATTTGCAGGGTTCCTGATGGGACTTTCTTTCCCAGTGCAATGGACAAGCAGACTGCGAGTCTCCAGACACTGCTTTTTTTTTCTTTTTTCAGGGAACATGACCATAATATGTGTTCACATGAGTCTGGGATATATGCTGATCTCCATTAAACACTGTACACCTCGGATAATTTTTCTGGCTGAAGCTGATCTTAATTTGAGGGGCCAAATGAGTTTTTAGAAAAAGTGGTATTCAATGCTTTCCCAACTAAATAGAAATCATATGCCCACCAGATTTTTCACTTCAATCATGTTCCACTTAAATATAAAGCTTAGGTGTTTTGTTTTATTTTATTAACATCAGTTAGGATATCATACACCTGGGATGACATTCTGAATGTATATAAGAACACAGTCGATGCCTAGGGAAGCTCTTAACCAAAATGAGAAAAAATAGATTAAAGAGTACATCATAAAAGCAATGTAGTCAGTAGTTAGTTTGAATGACAGTTAGGTTTCCCACAGCTGTGGAATAATTTAGAATTTATTCTGGATGGTTCTGAAATTCTATATTTGTATGTTAGGAAAATGCATTTCCCAAACTTTTTATGTTAGTTTTGTTTTCCATTTTTAAAAACCTGTTTTAAAAATAGCAAGAACATTTATATATTCAGTTTTCTAGTTAAAAAAATATAAATGTACCAGAGCATCAGAAGTAGGATAATATGAAAGTATGAAAATTAAGTGATTGCTTCAAAGAATTCTAGTAGCTTCAGTTTAAATTTTTTACCCCAGATCATCTTCTGTGAGAAACTGGTTTACAGAGATGTATGAATAGACAAGAATAAGTGGGATCAAATAGAAGAAAAATATATTGGGGAAAACACTGGGTTGGGGTTGAGTTCAGCTTCTAGAGAATGACAAAGTATTAGAGTTCAGGGGGGTGTGCTCTAATTTTTAAAATTTATTTCTTTCATTTTAAATAAAAAATTAAAATTTTCAGTAAATTGCAATGCAAGGGACTGGAATAGGTGGATTTCTGAGATCTTTTAAAATTGTACAACTGGGTCTGCATTCTTTGAAAAAAATTCTTTGAAAATTTCTTTTAGTTGATGCTTCCCTCAGAACATTTTTTTGCTAGCTATATTTTAAGTCTTCTATATCAAAAGCAAATATGGGGGGGGGTTGTTATTGTTCTCTTGTATAGGCCATGTTTTCTATGGATTCATTCAGCTTCAGTGATCCCATTTTTGGAACTTGAAGTGTAAGTTCTGTATGAATTTAACTCTCAGCAGCACCTCTGATAGTGATTACTAAAATATGGCTCTAGTTTCAGATAATTATTATATTAAATCTTTAGCTTGACACTTCCATTACTTTTGCAACAACATGAGGTAGTGATTGGGGAATAGGACAGAGTCAAAACTTCATGCACAGAACAAGTTTCACCAAGTCATCAGAATGAGGAACGACTCTGCAAATTGTGCAGTTTTTCAAAATGTCTCAGAATTTATTCTGGATCATTGAAAATTCTCCTCATATGAGTGAAAAAAAACAAAGCAAGGACAGTCTGATAATCTTGTCTTAGTTTAAGACAATTTAAAGGAGAACTCTGGACTGAGTTGCCTCTCTTTATAGGTTCAACCAATTCCTTTCCACCAATAAGGAACAAATACCAGTAGATGTCAGTGAAGAAATAAGTTTACTATTAGAAGGAACAGCAACAGCCAAGAGATAACAGCAAATAACCACCACATATAAAACTGCTGAATCTCTCAGACTCCCCGGAACAGAGACACCCAAAACCACCAGGTACACCAGGATGATGCTACTCAGCCAAGTGTGTGCTTCAAAGGACAAAGGGAAGGATGGTGTCAGTCCTTCCTCCCGCCCCTCTGTGCTCTGCTCATCTTCTCAGCTGGTGAAATGCCTTCCTTGTGGCAGGAGAATGACAGGAGCAGGCAAGGCAAGGCAGCTGGGCTGGGGCAGCTCTAATCTTCTCTCCTGGAGTGGGGCCCAAGCAGCTAAACCTGAGAACTGCAATGTCTCCAAGTGAGAAAAAACAACAAAAAGAGACCCCAAAAAGGAAAAGCCTCTGCCTGCCCTGTCTTGGCCCTAAAGCAAGAAACCAAGAGCCAAACCATGTGGCCAGAGAGCTCTGCTTAAGCAAAGACCAAGAGCCCAGCGAGGTAAAAAATACAAATGGCAGAATGGCATGAGCTGCCTGCCTGAACAGACTTTAAAGTGCCTGCAGTACCACCCCTCCCCCCTTTTCCAGAGTCTGAAAGAGACAATAACAATTTTGAGCAGAGATAGATATGGAATGCAAGGGCGTTTTGGGTTACTCATGGCACCTTCTTTAATTGTAGGGTTACCCACAACACCTTCCATGTCTGAAGAACATCTTTAATTGTAGGCCTATCTCAAAAGTTTTCATACTTTGTTAATTATTGGGTTGTAATATGATGAAATTTTTGTTCCTTTACTGTCCATTTAATTTAATTTTTTTCAGTGAGAAGCTGTGAAATGCCTAATATTGATGACTTTTGAAAGCCATTATTGTTAAGCAACTATTAAGAACATTAATTAACATCTCATTGAGAAGAAGGATCAGCATTACTCTGACATCACAAAATTAATATTGTTAGAACTGACACATAAATATCTAGTTCATACTCCAAGACTCCACAGACTTTTGTACCTATCATTCATGCCTTAGCAGTTATAGAGTTACAGGGACTATAACATAGTTTTAAAAGTAATTCTGGGTTCTTTCTGAATGTTTCGTCAAATACTTCTTTGGTATTTTCCCTCCGTTTATCAGCCAAGTTTACTCCATTATGTTTACAGAGGTTGCCAGGTGGGTTAAATATATTATTAAACAAAAAAGCTACATCCTGGGCTTTCTTCTTAGAAGTGTTTTATCCTGTGCTTTCTAGTCTTAACTAGAATGTTGGAAGACCACCTAGGAAGGATACAATCTGGACAAATACATGCATCTGTGAAAAAAAAAACTGTGATAGAAGTTCAGTTTTTCTTGTAGTCAAAATCAGCATATTATACCTATGTAGAAATGACATAGGTATAATGTATGTAGAACTATTAAAATAGGCCATGGTGGAAAAGCACAGCAAAGATATTTGCTAGGGTGTCACAGGTCATGTATTGAGGCTGATATATGCAACTACAGTGGAGCACAGACAGTAGAACAGAATCCCAATACTGAACGGGTGGAGCATCACAAGCATTTCATACCAATATGTTATTCACTGAGGAGTAAATATATGTTTCTGTATTTTGATAAATTCAAAGAGGATGCTTTGTTTTACTGTACCAGTATTTCTGATGCACCAATTGCTTGGCAATACAGAAAAGATTACATTGATATTTCACTTTGACAGTGAGCTATGAGATGGAAGGAGGTGGTTAATTGGATACATGGTGACATGGATAAAGAACTGGTCTGAGATCACTCACTGACCCACAACTGAGTTGTCAAAATACAATGATCTGGATGTCAACTGCAAGGCACCCTCTAATGTAGTAACAGTTCAGAATAGAACCTGGAAAAAGCAAACTTTCTCCTTGTAATTTGATGTTCATATTTCAAATTATTAATGATGGGGACAAAGGACAGCAATGAGAACTTTGTTCAAAAGAGAAAGCTATGGAATTACACATACTGTTAGTGACCAGCAATGGCAGCAGGAAATAGTGCAAGGGTACAAAAGAGCCAGAGAACATGAAGAAAAATTATTCTGAAATTAAAACTTCTGCAAGCAATGAAATGAAAATATTGCTACAAAAATAGAGACCCGAAACTCTGCCAGCAATTAAATAGCCAAGTACACAGGCCATGTCAGGTAGATTTCAAAACGGGCATCAATAAGTCATGGCTTTAGGTTTGTAACATTTCTAGAGGTAGAACCATGGGAAAAATCCTGAGCCCGGTCTGTTCCTGGGAGGCGGAATACACATAGTTGGATACTGTGGGGATCCTACTTTCCCTGAGGAAGTCATGTAGCCTACATTGTGGAGCAGGTGGATTCTGGGAAACAGAAGCAAACTCATCTTGCCATCTTTCTACGCTCTGCCTTCCTCATATGCAGCAAGACTGAAAAGAAGTGGTAGATTCTGCCTCCAGCCATCAGTATTGCTGATGCATTGCATTTCTGTGGAAAAGTTTTCTACTGACAAGTACCTCTGCTCCCATGGGCTTCCTTTGCCAGACCCTGCTGTTTGCTTTGAATATGGAGCTCAGGTTTTCTCTTCTGGTGCAAAAAAAGAGGGATAGTTCTGAGGGAAGAAAACCCAACCTGAAGTTACAAAGGAGGAGCATACAGATAATGCAAAGGGAATATAAGATGTGTATCTCTGTTACCTCCAGCCACTACCATGTTGTATGTATATATTTCATTTCACAGTTGTCCTGTTCTCTGACAGGGCTATATTCATGAGTGAATCTAATTTACATTCTAAAATTAATTTCTATGTTGCAGTCTTAGGATGCCATTTCAACTTTGTCTGGTTCCCAGCTTGAGGAAAAGAAAGTGTTTCAGAATCTCTTTTCCTTCTTCCACACTGCTCTTCCTTTAGTACTGTTTAGTTTTAGAGTTTACTGGTTTTGCAGGTGATCTCAAAACATTGGTCTAGAAGTCTTTAAATGGCTTTGGTTTTAACCCATCTAGCACAATTTTAGCATTAGTACTTTTCAAGACAGAGAACACAGACACAGTCTACTTGCTTCAATTACATTTTTAAATCTTCTATGTGAAGGGAAGCAATCAATTTGGTTTGTTTGTTTTACTCTGCAGAATATTTTAATCACCTGACTGCCTGTGGAAATTAATCCTTTCTCTGTCATGTAAACTGATATACAACTGCATGAAAGATTTTTACTGGGCCATCATGCACCTCATGCATCCTCTGATGCCTGTCCTTAAGGTGCTCAACCTTGCTACTTGAGTAAACCCTTTTATGTTTTCAACAGATGAGGAGAAAATGTGGGCTCTTTTACTCAGTGGGGATGGACCATCTATCAGATAACCAATGAGGTGTTCAGAGAAAGCAGAATAAATAAATACCTAACTGTAGTGAAGCTTTGCATGTGTCTCACTTGCTTTTTGTTTGTGTTGACAAATGAGGTGCATTACATGTCATATTTCATATTGTTTTACATTCCTGAACTCCCTGGAACATTCGAATCTCTCTTCATGATATATTGCCAGTGAATATAAAAACAAAGGAAGTATTACCTGTCCTTTTATAGAAATTCTTGTAGGAGATTAAAATGAAAGAGCAACAGTCTCTTGATGCATTTAAGAATTAATATATAAACAAATTTCAGTGTCTTGTTTGCTCTTTGCGTCTCCGCTGGGCCTGTCTTTGCTCCAGAAATTTTCACACCATTTTGGACAGTTATTGGCTCACACATAAACACATTCACCTTACAGACTGAAGTGGAGAAGGTTTAAATCAATACCTAATCTTTCCAGTGCAGCAAATATGAATTTAAACAAAAGTAGCTTTAAAACAGCATAGGTGACTAAAGAAATGAGGACTAAAGAACCAATAGAATTATGAATCTGTAAAAACACGTATTTTTATATGCAAACCACTGCTTTATAATGAAAAATATTCACTGGAAACAAAATAGTGCAGTAATGAGGAAGGAAGTGGTGATACAGGCATTTATGTTGCATAAAGACAGGCAAGGGAGAAAGAATTTAGATAACAAGAATTCCCTGCCTATTAATTTAACAATATTTCTGCTGAGTTTAACAATACTGAAAGTCTCTAACTCTTGGAGGTGCTTAATGCACAGAAATAGTCTGTTCATTTAATTAAAAAATGTCAGTGCTTTATGTCTTTCTGGACTTTTGCACTAATGTTCTTCAAATCTGTGCTGTAAAGAGCACACATGCAACTGATCTAGTTCAGACTGTCTGCTGAGACCACTCACCCAAGTGTGTGTTTCTGTACAGCTGTTCACATAAAAAGGCCATCCATCTATCCTTGTCAGATGGCTTAAAACAATCATTGATACTCATGGACTATTGATGAGGTAAAAAATACTATTAAATGTATGGTTGGTATAATTATTTGTTAAGTGGTTTTTTTGACCATGAGAAAAATGGTGCAATCCCTCACAACTCTTCAGGCACCCTAATGCACCCTTCAGTGAGTCTCTGTAATAAGATGGCTTAGCATCACCCTCCTCCCATAACAAAACTCCTAGCAAAATTGAGACAACCTTTGCTTAGGCACATGGATTTCTCTGTATCAGATTTATACATGGTAGAGATCTGCAGGAATGAAATTTAAAGACTGTCAAATTGTTAGGAAGAAACTTGTTGGGGCCCTTCATAGTGCTCCAAGTAGGTGAATTGGGCAGAACTGGAAACTGAGTGTATTTGTCAGCTTGCCTTATTTATTTATATGGTGGTTAGCTTTGTATAACAGTCTGAAAAACAAACAAACAAAAAGAACATGTCACTCTTTTGTTCTGTCATTTGTCTTAATAAAAACTTCTGGGAAAAGCAGGAGCTGGCTCTTTGGACTTACAGCACTCTAGGGCTTAAGTCAGGCTGAAGGGTTCTACAGACATTGGCTTCAGATTTCCCTAGTTTGTTGGTTCTGTCTTGTTTTGTGGTTCTTGGGCTTTTTAAAGCAGAACTATGAGAAATGCTGTCTTTCTCCAAACTTTCAAGTTGTTTTCCATGGGCATATGAGCTAGGCTTTCCTGGGACTTTTACTGTTGATTGGCATAAGTCTCTTGTCTGCAGTGAGCTGCTAATGAACCAACAAGGGATTAGAAGGAAAATCTGGCAAACATCCACATGCTGCATCAGCTGAACTGGAAGAACTCTTCTGTCAGTCTCTTATTTTGATGCTACAGACAAATTTCCTAATCATATTTGTGATAAAGTCACCTTAATGTTCACTGCAGAAAGACTGACAGTTTTCCAATAATATGTATCAAAAAAGGTAGCAAAACACAATGTATTTCTAACTATTAATGATATTTCTGATTATTTATGATGTGTCTTCTCCCTTTGCTATCTGGATGAAAATTTTACCACATTGTGTCATGAATTTCTATCCATCTGTCCATAGCTGTGGCTTCAAAAATGTCAGCATCCACATGCAGTTATAATCATCCAGAATATTAAGAGGCTGTATTAGAGCCAGCAACATTTCTTATGAATAAGGTCTAATCTATGAATTAGTAAGGCTGAAATTATTGCTTAGGTGGGTTAACAGCTCAATATTCTCTAAAAGTCAATAGTGACTAGGTATGGCAGTAGTGTGTTAGGACTGGCCTTGAAGGTGACAGCACATATTTTGCATGTGATGAAGTAGATCCATTAGAAATGTAAACTGGAGTGGTAGGCAAGAAAGATCATCTTTGTGGCAGTATCCTGAGTGGATAAAGAGGAGCAAGAGAGCACTTGACAAAGACAGAAAAGAGAAGGTCACAATAGCTGAGAGGCAAACCCATGAAGTCTGCATTAAAGATTTAGTTGCTGGACAGGGAGAAAACACTGACTCTTAGAGCTGTTGCTCTGAAGGCATTAAATACACACTAGAATTTTAAGTATAAAGGGAAAAATGAGTAAGAGGCGATACCCAGGTTAAAAGACGGCAGGACTGACATATCTAGGAATCTTTCAATGAAACTACTCATGTGACAAGTGTTAATTCACACGCTTACACCTTGGCAGAATAACACAATGTCTTGAATGTACTGGAGATGTGGGTCATGTTGTATCAACAGGCCTGATGAACCATGTGAAATAAGCTGCTGGAGGCCTGCTACCACCTATGGTGTTCCACAGCTGTGTGCAGCGCTGAGCTCTTTGTGGCCCTGTGTTATTCAGAGAAATCAAATCAAGTATCACAAAGCACCATTGCTTGACGTTCTATGACTATCTCAAAAATCAAAATTAAGCTGGCTGTATTAGTATTTCGTTGTGGAAGATGCATAGGAGTTTTACAAATGATGGTTGGTAACTCTCCTGTAATTCTATGTGACTTTGAAAGTCTAGGAATTTCTCAGTGGTTTGGAAAATGATCAGTATGTTCCCTCGAGCGCAAACACTTGAAAATCATTAAGTTTCTTACGAGAAAATTCTTTGTTAATAAAGAAGTAGCAAAAATAAATCACAAGAAACAGTTGAGCTTCAACTGTGGAATTACAACAGCCAACTATTTTTCATCTTCAGTTTCCATAGAGAGCTTTAAAATACAGACGTCTGACATTTTTAAGGCATTGAAAATTTTTGAAGTTTTTTTCTTTTTAAGGAGGTTTAAGGATCTCTAGCAAAGATGGAGTTATCAGAATGGTATGTGATGAGAGAATTTCTATCTTCTAATGACATAGTTCATGGTCACAGTTAGTGTTATCGTTTCCAGAAATATACACTACCAGATTCAGGGAGCCATATTTTCATTGCATGGAAAAGGATAAACTTGAAATATAATTCCATTTTAAGGGCTCCAGAATACCCACATAATATTCAGAAGATTATAAAGAATAAGTGATATATTGAGAGATTTTGTGCTGCTTCTGACATTTATAGCAACCCAAAACTGGAGTGATGTTATGATATTATCCAGATCCTCAGGTATACTTTTCATCTGGAACTACATCTCAGTTGGAATGTAAGGATGTTTTCTGTCAGTCTTTGAAAAGCTTGCTGATGAGTAATTGTCGTACATAATTTTTTCTATTTCAATCAGTTCTGTAAAAGCACAGGATTTTTTCTTGTCATCTAATTATGCACCCATTGTGAGGAGGCAGAACTTCTTCATGACTACATCATGCCCTGCCCTGCTCACATCATGGGAGACAATTTGCCTGAGATAAAACCTCCATGAGCCCATGGAATTATTGCTGCCTGTTGCCATGGGTCTGAACTGCTGGTTTAGGGAGGGAAGGAATCTTCTGTCATGACATAAGCATCACCAGGACTTAACTGTGGCAGCTCCTTGCACTGTGACAGCTGAAAAAACATTGGACACAGTTCAGGATGTAAACTTAGACAAAAGTTGTGAAAAGGTAGAAATAAGACACTGTGATGTTAGATTGCTGTGGTCTTTTCTTAGCTGTGTTTAATCTGGGAAAACTATGGAAGCCATGCTGGCTTAATGCCTATAGGGAAAGTTGCAAGGTGTTGGTCCTTACCAGATTTAACATATATAGTGGCTGAATGCATCATAGCATTTTGTCACTTTTTTTCAGATTCATTAAATAATTACTAAGAAGAAGTGTTAAATTAAAAGAGACAAGTTTGTCTCTTTTTCCTGCTTTTCTCAGTGATTTGATGAGCTAGAAGATTTACTATGTTTTATTTATTTAATTTCTAAAGGTAATGTCTTAGTTCATTCTCTTAATTTATATTGCTAGTAGTAAATTTAAGAGCAAGAAAAAGGGAGACTGTAGTGTAAGAACAGCTAGCTGCTGAGATAATAAAGTATTTGAACTTATGATACATCAAGATTTTCTGGCCCATTTTCTACTTTGGAAAGAAAGAGTGGGTTTTCCCCTTTTAAGATTAAAAAGCTATGAACTTCTTTTAAATATCTACATGGAATACATATTGCAATGATTTTATTGGATATTGGAATAATTATTCAAAGCTGTTCTTACTAAAAATAGGCAAAAATATTATTGGTCTTTGTAATACATTGGAGGGACATCACTTATAAAGCAATCATTAGATTGCTCTGGCTTTACATCATGATTTTTACCATTAAAGGCAAATATTATTTAAGTTTTTCCTAGTCAAAATCAAGAAATTGTACCCTCTATTAGAGATTTTGTTCTCAGACTTTACATATGACATGGGATTTCCACTTGTATTTTTCCATTTCATGTTTCTCTTGCAGTGCATTGACTTCTACACCCAGCTCTACCAAGTAACTCTATCCATAACTTTCCCCCACCAATGATAGCCTTGCCCAAATCTGTTACTGCATGTGTGCAGCCCCCATTGCTTTATGCAGAGCAATCAAGATTAACTCAGGTCACTAATCTGAACGTTTTAAGCAAAATCCAATGGATTTTGGTTTCTGCAGGCCAGACTCCTGTAAGCTATTTTGAGAGGTGGTAAGGAATATCAGAGGATAGTAACTGTCCTCCTGGAAGCCATGATGAAAATCTGGGAGTGGCTTACCAGCATCCAAATGAATATTAGACTCTAAGAAAAGGAAGTGTAAGGAAGAAATATAACCATTACTGGGACTCCATCTGTAGACCAACTCATTGCTTTTCAGTCTAAATAGATTGGGTCTTTTTTTAACATTAACATTTCATGATATATAGCATTAAGCAATAGCAGTAAAATTAATGGTATCAAGGATCTTAGTCATAGTAAAGTAAATGGAGTCATTGTGTTGTGGTTTATAGCTCCATCACAAGATGAGAAGTGACCATTTAGATATGTTACTAGCTGAAAATATAACCAGTGACTTCAATTTAATATATTTACTCTCACGATAAAATATAATGCTACAAAATGCTTTCATGAAAAGGAGACAGCATTTATAGTACTTTAAGACTGAAACCTTTAATTTGCTGTTACACATAAGAAAAACAAGGCTTCATGCTCTTGTGAATAGAACACCTCTATAATGTGTAATTTATGATTTAATATCTTTTCTCCCACTCCTATTTCCTGCATTCCTACTTGAACACTTTTTTAAAGCTTAATTCTACCATATATTACGGCTTCTGTAGTTAGGCAAGGAAAAAAAAGGGTGTCAATACTTTCAGTTGTTAGCTTAATTCTTCCTGTCATGTTTTGATAGAACTGTATAGGTAAATGAAGATCACTTTTTTTTTGTCTTTATGGAAAGCAAAAAATTAAACAACAAAACACTGGTTTTGGCAAGGTACTTGGAGAGATAAATAATGTTAAGCCAGTTTGTAACCCTACCTGCCAATAGAGTCAGGTCCATTTTTAAGCAGGTAGGAAGGTGAAGATCAGCGATAGCTTTGTGCTATTTTATATTCCTACAGGAGAAATATTATAAGGTTTTATAAAAACCTTTTTTTTTTTTCTCAAAACCAATAAATTAATGAGGGAAGGTGTATTAAACTCCATAGTAGATTACCTACAGGTACATCAAAAGGAGGGAAAAAAAAAGGCATTATCATGGCCGGTTCACAGCACTTGAGGAACACAAGTTTAGTCACAGCTTTCTTGCAAAAACCTTGCCTCCCCTGGAGATTATCATTCTTATTGTGCTTTGGCATCTACCTGTAAGACTAGCAATTCTTCATTTCTTCTGTGCTTGTCTGCTGTGTCTTGGAAGAAAAGTCATAATTAGCCATAGGTTCGGTACACCTACACCTCTGGGAAAAACTATTCACTTTGCTGATACTTGAGGAGGCAGATTCCTGACACGTGTGTTTGTCTGGTCACTGCCAGCCATGGGGTTCCAGTTTGCAGGGCAATGGCAGCTGCCAGCTTTGCAGAACTGCCACCACAAGCTCTGCTTTCCACTTTTCTGCTTTCAGCCCTGAGTAAGTGGAACTGTCACAAAAGTACCTTTAAAAACATCTTTTAAAAAGTGTTTTCATTTTTACATTTTCAGCAACCAATATTAATGAAAGCTATTAATGAAAAGGAGTATGTCTATTCAGGTGGTGATGTTGCATGTACCCAAACACAACTAGTACCAACCTTTTGGGTAATGGCATACAAGATTGCAGATGTTATGTTTCTGTTGCTGATAAATTAGTCTATTTCAGTTCCACATTGAAGGAAAGCTGGACCTACTTTGCTTACAGCTATTGATTAGATGGCTTAGAGGGAGAAGACATTTAGCCTTGTTTGGAACGAAGAATGAATGAGAGAAAAAAAGAAGAACATAAGGAGAAAGTTCGCATCAAATAAAAGCAAAGTTTCACAAGGAAAAGCTGCCTGCAGAACTGAAATGAATTCAATATTCAGGATGGAGTGTTGAGACACCGATTTTCTGACAGAAAAAGTTTAAGCAGCTTCAGGGAGTCCAATCCTGAGCAAAAATCATAGAACAGTGACCTGTGAACATTACACTGTAAGGCTTTATCTATCCACTGTACAAAAAAAAGTACCTATATTATATCTCTTAGTACCATTACTCCCAGTTCATTCCACTGTTTTCAGTAATGACAACACCTGTTATAATGCAAGTGTACCTGGGGGACTTAGAAGTTGCTGCCAGTTCTCACATAACACAATGAATTTTTTTTAATCTTATCTAAGGAAAGAAAGAAAACTGAGCCCTTGGCAGTAATTGATTTCAACCGTGAGGAGGACAGTGCTCTACCAGACAGGATTAAATTTGTTGCAATTGTTCCCCTGCTCATTTTTTGCTGCAATAGAGGTGCTGTTTTTCTGCTGTAAATTTCTTCTTAGATGCTAAATTTTAAGGGATTTAAAGAATAAATCCTTAACCATGAATACACTGCGTGTGACAATGCCAGTACTGCAGACTGCTGCAGATAGGCCAGTGGCTGTTAGTGGTATAAGATACCAGTTCAGTCCTGCGGTCAGTATTCCTGGATTTCACTGTTAATGTTTTCCATGGAAAATACTTAGTTTTGCAAATATTACTGAAGTGAGAAAAAATAAAAAATAATGAGCTTGCTTCTCCTTTTTCTTGCCTCATCCCTGGAAGTGTTCACGGCCAGGTTGGATGGGGCTTTGAGCAACCTGGTCTGGTGGAAGGTGTTCCCTTGCCTATTGCAAGGGGGTTGGAACTAGACGATCTTTAGGATCCCTTCCAAAACAAACCACTCTATGGTTCACACTTTGATTCTCAATCTATCTTTTCAATTTTTGTTTTTCAAATCAGCCACGGAATAAGCCTTAAAGAATTTGAGACAGCTTATTTTGGGTTTTTTGCTATAATTACAACGCCCCCCGCCCCAACAAACCAACAACAAACGGAATCCTGGCTTGCTGTTACATATACAATGTTGTGTATTACTTGCCACATGCAACAGGTGGAATCTCGTACCGAGGCAGCTGTTTTACCCGGAGAAACTAACCGAGAAGTTGGCAAGTGCCCCACCGACCCATCCTCCGACTGGAGCCAGCCGCGGCTGGGTGCGGCGAGGGGACCGCTGGGGCGGGCGCCGCGGCGCG
>NW_008236769.1:2990851-3022278 GCF_000691975.1 Corvus brachyrhynchos
AGCTGATCCGCCCGCCTCTCCTGGCCTCTGCTGGGGTAGTCGGGATGTGCTCCCTGCCGCTCCCCTCCCACTCGCCCCCTACCCTCGCAGGAGCCTTCCGCGCCTAGTTTAATGGCTTTGCAAAGAAAGCCAGGCAGAAGAACACTTTCCTCAGTGGCGGTGGTCAGACCATGACCTAACTCACCATGAACTTGGAAGGGCTTGAAATGATAGCGGTGTTGATCGTGATTGTGCTTTTTGTAAAAGTGTTGGAACAGTTTGGGCTGATTGAAGCAGGTTTAGAAGGTAAGGGAGTGATTTTCAGTGGCTCGTCTTTTTTCTGTTCTGGTTATTCTCTTGCAGCGAGGCAGGAGGCACCTGTAAACTGGATGTAAAGCACTACCTGAGTCACCTTGAGAGCGACGTGCACATCGGTGGCTGTCTGTTGTGGATGTTGGTTGTGGTGGTTTAATTTTGCAGGAAAAATAAACAGGTATCCGGAAAACTGCCGGTATAAACTTAGGTATTAAAGTCTGAATCTCTGATTCCTGTTTTAAATCTGAAAATTTAAAGTAGTGGAGGGTAGAGCAAATTTTAGGAGGATTATAGACAGTCATACTGCCTTCAAACTGTTTTGTAATCAAAATTGTTTTGTAATTTATTCACGCTAATGTCATCTGTAGTAGAATTGTTATAAGATCAAGATACATCTTTTATAGTATTTAAAAACCTGTTGAATGTTTAATTTACTGTTAACATTTTAAACTGTGCTTGAGGAAGAACTGCAATATTCAGATTCAAACTAAGAAACTTGAACATTCACTAAGGGCAATCAAGTGCAAATTTTATTGCTTGATGCTTTTCTTTTCTTAGACAGATCCCCTCCTCTATTGGCAATACTGTTTCTTTAAAAAGCACTAAAAATTAAAACCAAGAAGCTTACTTTATTTTAAACGTGATTTTTACATGTTGAATAGTGGAATATTGATTATTTTTACCTTATTTCCAAGAGAGCTGTTATTCTTACCATATGAAGAGTTAGACTAAAAAAACACTGCTTGCAGCATGGTCGATAATGTAATGACAATCATTGCATCCCAGTGTTTTATTAGATTACAGTCTTAAGTGGTCTGTTTCTCAAATATTGAAGGTATATTGTATTCTCAAATCTTCCTGTAAGCTGGCATTTGAATACAGTGTACAGACACCTATGAAAAGGAGAACTTTGTTGACTAATTGTGGTTTCATGTGTTACCGTGTAAGAATATAAGCCAAATTTTCTCCCGTGAAAAGGTCTAAGCCAGTCCTGTTTATGTAGCCATTTCAAGAAACATAGTCTTCCTTTCAAGTGATTTTAAATAAGGAAGTTACTCAGCTGATACTCTCTCTGTGTTGCTGTCTTGCGTGGACTTGCTAGAATCTTGCTACAGAATCTTAAAGCCCTGCAGAGATGACAAAAATGTGTTATCAAGTGCGTTTTTATAAATATTTTAATTGTGTTAGAGTACATTTTATTAAGTTTAAATGACAATAGAGAGATTCCTTTAAATCTATGAACTTCTGATTTTCCTTTTGTGCTGTGTTTAGTATTAAATAAACTAAAGTTAGTTAGTTTATCATGTTGATAAATCAACATGATAAATGTTAACATAAAAGTTATTTCTAGCATTGGAGGCTGCAAAGATTGGGAAAAAAATCTATATTTACATTTTAGGTTGTTTGGCATGTTTGGGTGTGCTCTGTCAAGTCTGATTGCCACATCTGTTTGGGTTCCCTGGTAAAATACATCATCTGATTGTTGTCTGTACTTGTTGCTATGGCTGGAGAAGCTGATAATGGAAAGACAGTTCAAAATATGTGAAGATGTCTGTCAGTGGTTGTATTACTTCTGTAGGAAATAAGTTTCTTGTGCAGCTGCCTTTTTTGTCTTCCTCACTGGCCAAAAGTCTGGCAGTCTGTGTGCACAGTCTTAAAGTTTGTTCTTAGCTAGTGCAGGACAGGTTTCCAGCATGCTAGCTAGAGGAAACCACAGGAAGACATGTATGCCCCATTCTTCTGTGATGTTCTACTTCTGTGGATGGCATAAAAGGCATGTTACATGGGAATCAAGTAACAGATATAAATAATGGTGTGTGTTCATGGGCCTTAGTTAAATTTCACAGACTGAAGAATTTTTTTTCCTCTTAGTTCAGGATCAATGCAGATTTCTTCCCTGGTTTTTTTTTTTTAACTTGTGATTTAAAGATCTGAACTGATTGCAATAATAATAATAAAAAAATTTTACATTTTTACTAAAGAATTGAAAAAATATCTAATATGTTAATAAGTATCAAGGCTATTCATTTCCACTCATGAGTGAAAAGTACAGGCATTGTAAAATTGTGCAAATATTAGAGAAGTTTTTGAGTAGAATGTTAAAAAAAAGGAAATTTTACAAGTATAGTCAGACTATGCATGTGCTTTTCCAGAAATCAGTGAGGAAGTTGGTCTCAGCTTTCTGAAAATGTTGGGTCTTATAAAGATATTTGTAGTTTTCTGGGTTTGGGTAGGTTGTATCCCTTCTTTCTTTTCCACAGAGGTTAGTATGTCCCAAAAAGATCTATCTATTTGCTTCATGCAATTTAAGAGTTTATAGTTTATAAAACACATCCTTTATCTACCTGGAGATCAGAGTCAGTAATTGTCTTTAACACAGTGCACGCAATGCAGGATGCTAAAACTCATTCTGAAGCTTTGGTAGAGATTGAGGTTTCAGAATCCTATTGTGTCCCTCTCATGGTAACAAAAGCCTGAAGATAACTTATCTTTCGCTGGATTGTCATGATTCTGAACTTTGTGAAACACCACATTAATTTGAAAGAATCGGATGCAACGATGTAAATCAAGAGCACCCTGTTCAGTGTCATAATTACCATAAGTGCAAGAAATATTCTGCTTCCTTCAGACTCTTCACTGCAAATTATGTGTATGATAATAATAGTTTGCAATTATTTAATTCTTTTTGAAAATAATGTATTTTCAGAGTAAACATTGTATATACTTGCTTATACTTATGCTGCACTCACTCAGATAAGAGTATGCTTTCTATGGTTTTGTCCTATTGCCTTCAACTGCTGAATGATTCTGTTGTTGTAAGAAAGTATTTTCAAATAGATGTTTTTAATATTGTATGAAAGCTCTGAAAGTGATAAGTAGCAGAATAGATTTATACACTTTAGTAGATTGTGGGTTGCAGAGACTTTATCTCTCAGTTAAATATTATTTTATGATGTATTGCACTCACTTAGATTGCAGTATGCTTTCTGTGGTTTTGCCCAGTTCCCTTTAACTGCTGAGTGGTTTTACTGTTGTTATAAAAGATTTTTCAAATAGGTGTTTTCAATATTGTATGATAGCTCCTAAAGTGATGAGTAGCAGAATAGATTTATTCATTCTCATGGGTTGTGGATTGCAGAGGCGTTGTCCCTAAGTTAAATATTTAACTCTCCATAGATTAGGTTATGTCCTCCTTGATAAACTTTACTTTTTTTTTAAAAGAGTAATTTATTAGATGTGGAGAGTAATGCATTGATACCTAATCAGGAAAGGTTGTTCCTAGATACACCTCGGTATCAATTTAAAATTATTTCTTCTTGTATGGCAAGTTTTTCCTGAAGTCATTCATAAGTAGGATGAGATACAAGAACTGAGTAGTTATATGTATATGTATATATGTATATGTATATATATGTATATGTATATATATGTATATATATGTATATGTATGTATATGTATGTATATATATGTATATGTATATATATGTATATATATGTGTATATATATATATATATGTATAATCTTAAGATTATGCCATACTCAGGATATTGATTTATATGACCTCAGTATATTTTTAGTACTTTTCTGAAAAGTACTTTGTGATCTTCATATATAAGGATCATATGAACTTGAAATGGAAAAAGTTTTCTTTGTGAATATCTTCCTTGTATGAAAGTTTTTCTGGGTAAAGTGTTGGAGACAGAGAGGTTGAAGCATCATGAAATCAACCTAAGTTTAAATGGCTTTGTCCTGAAGTTTCTTGGGAAACCTGGATTGCTTTTCAAAAGCTAAATCACTTATTAATTAAATAAACTGAAAAATAGACCCCTCTTCATCAAGGTATGCACTGAAACCTACACCATTAGGAATAAGGTTCAGAGAAGAAATCTGAATTATACGACTGATCAAAAATATTTAAATAGGAATACCCTGCTTCTTAGGAAATACTCTTACAGTAGTTAGAACATCTAATAGAGAAACATGACTTGGAAGGAGCCATATAGATTACTGTAAAATGTGGGTTCCATATCTCTGTTATTGGTATCTGTCTAAAATCCTTGTTTAGGAGTCCTGACAGTGGCAGCAGTAGAACTTTACAGCTAAAATTGTAATAGTTGAGCTAAATTACTGAAACACTTAATTCCTCCAAAATGTCAAAGCAGCTTCTAATCCCATTTTAGTAATCTTGGCTGTTAACAACTTCCCATTCATCAGCTGGAAAAAAGAGCAAAACCACAGACACAGTGGTAGTTGCTTGTGATATTTACAACAGTTTTTGACAAGGATATGACTGGATATGATTGGAAACGAAGTGGAAGTTACTTGTGGTTGCTCTGAAACTAGCAGCCTGTGGAGCTGTTTTTCCATCCAGACTATGATCTGCTGGGAATGTCAACATTTCCACAGTGATGTCCCTCCTCACAATGTTCTTCATGGATGGAAAAGGAGTAATACCACAGAATTACAGAATGTTTGGGTTGGAAGGGACCTCTGGAGATCATCTGGTCCCAATCCCCTGCTAAAGCAGGTTCATGTAGAGCAATGCAAGGGATTGCACCCAGGCATGCTTTGAACACTTCCAGTGAAGGAGACTCCATGAACTCTCTGAGCAGCCTCTGCCAAGCTTTTCCTCGATATTTGTTTCTGAAGATTCATAATGATGAGCATTTCATCCTACAGATAGCATGTAATAAACAAAGGGGCTTTTATGCCATTTTTCTTTTCTTAGATTTGGTCTGGGTGTCAAAGAGAGTTATGCACAGAATTGTGAAGTATGGAAGCAAGCATGGACCAATTTGTGAAATGATTAGGCAGAGATGACAGTGGACAAAAGACAAAAATATGATAGAAATTTTAATATTAATAATTTCAGGCTTTCCTTAGAAGTAATTTGTTCAATTAATTCTTCATAAATTACAAGGTAAATTGAATCTAAACAGCTGTTGAAACAACTCCTCATATGTGGGTGAGTGAGCAGTCGATAGAAATCTTTAACACAGAACTCCAGTTTTCTTGATTAAATATTTAGCTCAAACAGCACTAGTAAGTCATTTGTAGACAGCAGAATTTATTGTAGTTGATTTGGAATTATGCACATGTGGACATCTCATCAGGTTGTGCATCCTGCATGACTGGTCAGCAAGCCACTACTGGGCAGAATGAATAAGAGGAAAACTCCTCCCATTTTTCATACTAGAAGCTCCAATTTATGGATGCAGTTTAAAAAAAAAACAGAAATAGTCAGGTGAGAAAAGCAGCTTGCTAGCCATGAGAATTTGTGATAGGTACCTTCACCCTTTAGATGCCTGCTTTAAGCAGTCTGTCATCTCTGAGTCATCTTCTGAAGGCTGGTCCATTGTTGCTGAAAAACTTGGTGTTTCCAGGCTGGTGTCTGCTGAAGAGTGTCTTTTCTGAACACTTACTGTCACTCTCAATAGTAATGTGTGTGTCTGGTGTTCTACGTCTACAGAGACTGAAGTTGATGAATACTGTAATTGAAAGGATGCCAAAAGAAATATATGGATAGAGTCCTACACTCTGAGTTATTAATACAATGCTTTCTTGCAAACTTACTAGTTTATAATTAACATTTAAAAAAATGTATTAGTTTCCTATGCAAATTTTAAATGCATCAATTCATTTGCTTCTTCCCCTTTTTCCCATATATTCACTATTACTCTCACATTTATAAGCAATGTAGCTACTATAACACAGAAGAAAAATGAGTTTTTAACTAAAGCTTCTCATTTTATTGGAGGCTTGCAACATTTTGGCTATCTAATTCATCTTCCTACAGAATTCATAATTTTTTATTGTATTTTTCTGGCTGATTTAACCATCAGCCACCTTCACTCAAAATATTCCTCAGCTTTAGAACATCTGTCTTTTTGGCATACAAATAATTTTACATATTCTTAAGGTTTAGAGAAGTTCTTGTGTTTTAGCCATTGTTATTTTATTTTTTTTTTATAGGAGAGTTCTTCCTTTAGTTATCTGACCTATTTCTCTGGTGATTAATTGTTCTGCACCTGGTAGAAAGTTCAGTTCAGCCAGACTGAATGCTGCCTAGATCTAATGAGGTAGATGATTTAATCTGACACAACAACTCTGTTTTCCCTTTCTGCAGTCATTTTTTTCCAGTGGTCTCTCTAGAGGTATGTGGTTCTCCAGGCACATTTTCTTTATTGGATCAATGGTCAAAAAAAAATTCTTCTCTAAACAGACAAAATTTCAATCATCTGGAGTTGACTACAACAGCTACTTTCTTATTGTTGATAATGGGAGATAGTGATAGAAAAGGAGAGTAGATCAGGTAATATATGTTCATTAATCAGGTATTTATTTATCAGTAGTTATATCAGAGTTATTGTAGGGAATACTGCTACTTTTACACAGAAGAAATATGAGTTTTACTCTCATTACTAAAACCAAATTCTAATACAGAAAATAAAACCAACATCTGAAACAGAAAAGAAAAAGGGTTACCAGAGAAGTGAGTTGTTTAGGACTTTAAGGAAGATACCTTTATTGGACATAAGCATTATGATATTATATCAATAACACTCAGGAATTGCTGTAGGTACATCAGAACAGACTCTTGTACATCCACAGTTTGATCTATTCTTTTGGTACTAGAAGCTCATACTCAGCATTTTTCTAACTGTGTCTCTACAAAGTGATGGGATGTCTCTAGGTAATCAGAAATGACAGTTTCTGCTGGTGGAAAAAATCGTCTATCTACAGCCACTTTTTGCCTGTGTCTGAGGAACTTTCAGGAACAGTGCGTGAGTTTCTCTGATGGTGACAGCATGCTTAACAGTTGCACTTAAAAAGCAGGCATAGATTTATCTTGTTTAGTGATCCTGATATTTCTGGAAAGCCAAAATTTCTGCTGATAATCCATAATATTCAAGTGCAGTGAGTGTTATACCCCTTGGAGAGTAAGATCATATTCTTCTCTATAGAAGGGTGTAGTCGGTCCTCTTGGAAAGTAATTTATCATCTCAGTAAAGTCCTTGACTATTTTTTCATTTGAAAGAACTTTTTTTTCCACACTGAGTCAAATTTTATTTAGCCTTAGCATATACATGTTACATTTTGAAATTATATTAATATGCCATCTAAGTTACCTCCTTTGAAGTCCGAGATTTAAATTTATATCTGCAAGACAGTGAGAGTATCTGTACCTTCAAATATCAAGTTAGCCACTGAACACCTAGTAAGATCCCAGGGATAGAAGGTCCATCAGATGTCTGCCTTGCTTCACTTGTAACTTGCAGCTGGTGATAAAAGGAATTATGCACAGTTTGCATTTTCTAATTTTTTAAGACATTCAGACAAAAATTACTATGTTCGTTAGGTATATTTATTCAACGTCAATGTAAATTGTGTTAGTTTCCCGCTTACTCATCACAGAGCTCAGAGTTCACATTCTGGCCAATTTTATGGTTAGATAAGTAGTCTCAGATAAATCAGGTTACTAGAACAGGAGCAATTGTTCTCAGAAGTAAAGAGGTGTAATGTAAGGCAGAATAGGATGCTGAAACTGGTGCTTTGCAAGTTGACAATTAAGATATGACAAAGTGTAGATCACTTGCTCACAATCAAAATTGATTTAATAGTTCAGAAATAATAAAGAAGTAATTGAAACAGGGAAGTATTCTCAATCAACTCAGATGCTGACCCAGTCAATGAGAACTGGCTCACCTTTGAGTTAGGATTGCAAAAAATGTAATAATCTGTTAAAAGTTATACTTAAAATGCTAGTAATTTTTCTATTTGCTTCCTTACCATTATCTTACAGGACAATTATAAGAAGCTCACTTTCTGAATTCTAGAATTTTTGGACTGAGCCAAAAGTTGACAGACCCAAAACATTTCTATTTAAAAGGTAAATCTCATTGTAAAAACCCAAGCTAAACATTCATCGCAAATTCCTTTGACAAGCTGGCCCAGCATATAATTACTTTCAATTCCACAAAAGTACCTGGTTCAGGTTTTTGTTGCTGTTTAGCCTAAGAGCTACCTATATAATACCTTTACCTATTTTTTGCTAGATTTAACATACTATGCAGCATCCAATTTCATTATTCTTTGTAGACTAACTTAATCTCTGTTTAGGAACCTCACTTTTTTCTTTCAGAAACTGAGTAAAACTACTTCAGCACTTGTACCATTTGTTTTCTAGATGCAAAATAAGTGTTGTGGTTCTTTTCTGAACCTTTTTCAGTTTTTAATAATCTTCTTAGGATATTGATACTCAAACTGGACAGAGGACTCAAAATTGGTCTGACAGATCAGAAGTAAGACATAATATGCCTGCCTTGCCCATACTTGATACCTTACCATTGATACAGCTGAGCAATAATTAGCTCATCTCATACTTTTTTTTGCAAAATAAAGATAATCACATCAATGATTCTACACAGAAATAAAAATATAGTGAAATTCTTTCTTTTTTTGTGTGTGTGTGTTTTTTGTGGTTTTTTTTCTTTGGTTGGTTTTGGGGTTTTGTTTTGGTTTGTTTTTGTTAAAAGAACTCATTAGAAAATCTTTGGTAATTTTATTTTTTAATTTTAAATAACCATACTAAAGATTTGACCTTCTGCTATGAGGTCTGATATGGATTATTACAAGTGTACCACCTCCTGTGGTTTTGTTCATCCTTAATTTGCCTACCATAAATAAAGAAATAATGTGTTGGATTAGGAGTTCTGCTGCAGAACTGTTTTTTGGCTTTGGGGTTATCATACTAAGTTTTAGAAGAAATTATCTGCAGTTACTTATCTTTATGAATATAGGTGAGTATAAAGAGGTACACTTTTTTTTCATCTTTGGAAGATCTCCCTTCCTCCCATTTTTGTCTTTTGTTCCTTCTTAAAGAAGTAGTAATCTGGGGATTTTCCTTCTGGTTATAAACCTGGATGTTCACAACTCTTAATTTATAGAGAGAGATTTTGCTGTCATGAAAAATTATAAAATGTAACTTTTTATTCACAGAGTTTTATCTCTGTAGTGAATATTTATCGAAGTGGTAAAGTATCTAATTCAATATTGGTTTATTTTCTATATTCACTAACACTTTTAGACATCTCTTTGTTATGTGGATGCATAGAATAAGGAAATGTAGGACTGGATTCCCAAGTACCATGTTCAACATGTTGTACTATTGGTATCACTATTTGGACCAAAGCAGATTCCTTTTTTTTTCTTGTGGGTGGAGGGATTTTCTATTATAATTGAAGAGCAATAATGAAACTATTTTGTTATTTTTCTAGTAAGTGTTTTCTGTTGTTTAAAATATGATGGACTCAGTAACCAAGTACATGGCTATTTGGATCCAGTTGAAGCTGATTACAGTCTTGACCTCAGCCTGTTTCTTGAAAGTGAGCTGTAATTGGCAAGTAATGCAAGACCTTGAGCAGTGCCCTTGCTGGGAAGATGAAACGTGAAAATCATCCCCCTTCATCCATCAGATAGCTTGTCAGTTCCAGGTCTTTTCTTAAATGATCACTGAAGGGAATGATTACCTCGCTCCGAGTCAACCACCTGACCTGCTTTGGACTCATATATTTTTCAGCAGCAGACATGGCTGTGAGTGGCCATCCTAGTTCGTGGCAAAATTCAACAGGTAGTGAATCAATCTCGTCTGCAGCTTTTTAGTGCCATACTTTTAAGGACAGATCACTGTTACTGAGTCCTTGTGCTCATGGAAGAAATATGTCTCATTTTTAGTCCTGTGACATCTTGCTTTGAGGTTAGAGAAAGTGTGTTCAATATGCCACAAATGAAAGTGTGTGCTTTGGTATTTCTCCATGCTGTGCTAGTTTTCTCCAGGGGAGATTCTCCAACTAGGAAGTAGTTAATATTCCCAGTAGGAACCAAGTGGGAGGACACTTCAAGAGGAAGCAGACATTTACAGCAGACACTCTCAGATGTCAAACAGCCTCCACCTTGAGCCTAAAGAGGACCAATATTTTATTTATATTATTTATTAACTGATAGTTAAAGGTTCTTTTCTTGAAGAATGAATTTTTTTTAATATATGAACTTCTTTTCTAACATACTATATGTTGTAATATAAGTTTAGGAAATATGTTCTAATGTAAATTTAGGAAACACCTTCAGTTTATGGTGTGTCTGATCATTTGAGTCTTTCATGTCACCAAGCACCTTCACCAGTGTTCTGGTAGTGTGACTCAGATGGAAACAGTTAACCATTTCCTGGTGAAGGGCAAAAGGAGTTCCGTATGTTATTATTAGTATAATATTGCTAATAAGATTGCTTCATGAACTTTCCAACAGCTAGATCCCATCTTTCTTGGGACAGCTTTCAAATGCTGAAAGATCCTAAAACATTGAGGGATATCTAGGTGGTAATGGCTTAGCTAGTTTTTTAGTATCAGAGAATCATTAAGGTTGAAAAAACCTCCAAGATTGTTGAGTCCAATCTTTGACTGAATACCACCATATCAACTAAACCATAGTACTAAATGCCTGCCACATCCAGTTGTTTTTTGAACGCTTCCAGGGACGATGACTCTACCACTCCCCTGGGCAGCCTGTTCCAATCTTTGACAAGCCTTTCAGTGAAGAAATTCTTTCTTGTGGCATTGTTCTGCAGCATATTCTAAGGTTATGCTCTATACCCTGTGCTGAATTTGTGTCCTAACAATCACTTCAAAAAGGATGGAAAGTTGTTTAGCAGCAAATGAAAGGTACAAGTAAGCAAATAAAGTTTTTATTCCTCAAACATATGAAGTTGTAATTGAGCTTCAGCTAGAGATCTCCCAAAGTGTAACAAGCAGGTGGATTTAGGGACTCAGCTTACTAAATTACTGTCCAGTATTCATCCATTAGTCTGTTGCTGTCTCTTTAATGTGGCAAAGACATTAACAATGTAGATAATGATGCCCATGATCCAATTGGGAATACTCTTATCTACATCCCAAACAGTTACATTTGGCATAATGGCTTTGTATACTTACTGCTCAGAGCAACTAAGTAACTTGGACATGAGATATGCCTTTGCAAATTCCAGTCTCCTCTGAGCCTCCTTTGTATTTTATTGTCTACTGCAATATACAGTTGTTTTGTTTAGATCTATGGGCATTGATGTTTTTCCTGTGCTTTCCTTTGAAATCCTAGCTCTATAGCATAAATCTTGATGGACTTTACCTTACATCACATCCATACTGGCTGCCCAGTTTTCCAGTTTTCAAATCCCACAGTCCTCAATTCAACTCACATTGGCTACAGCCTTTTGCACACTGGATATGGCTAAAGCACAAATCATTTTCTAATACAGAGTTTAATTAGTTTTTTTCTGAGATGACATCAAATGCTTTTATCTGCTGTAACTTTGCAGCCACAGTCTCATGAATATGATCACTGGACATCTTAGAGACGTAACGGTCTTTTTTGTTGATTCACCTTGTGTTTACCTCTTAACATTTATTTTGGGCAATGATTGCCAAGAATTTGGCAATAACTGCTTAGTAACAGGAATACAGCCCACAGTTTGTCATCTGGGAGCAACTGCCTGTAGAACAAACACTGGTGATGGAGTGCATAGGCAGAACAGGTTTCCTTTTGACAGTCTGCTTATCAGACTTGACTGGAAAAAGCATAACTTTCAAGCCACTCCAAGCAAGTTAGTTCGGCTTTCAATGAGCGAAACGGTTATACTCAAAACTAATATTTGTGTCATTCCAAAGAACCCTCTTGGCTGGGAGCCTGTCTCTGGCAATGGTGTACAGAGCTCAGAGAAGTGTATGCTAGTCTTACCAATTCTCCAGGTTTGTCTTAAGTGTTGGGGTTACATTTGCTGCCTTCCATTTGTGTGGCATAAGAAACATGCTATAGACAGTATTGATTTTGTAATGTTGTACTAGGGTTCCCAGTACATTGTCAACTAAAGGGATATAATCCTGCTTGCTATAATCTGCTACAAATCAGTTTTTCTATTGTTATAGTACCTTTTTTACTGAGGTGCCGTTGAATCTGAATTCAATGTGCCTTCCTTGAATATTCAATCTCTGACTCATCTGTTTTGAGTAGCTAGTTCAGCATAGGATATATTTTAACTTCTTTGATTCTGAATTATTGTAACCATTTGTAATCATGTTCTGTTTAAAATGTGCAATGTATTCTTTTCTGTCAGTACAAAGCAGCAGTGAGGTAATACCAGGAAAGCATGGTGCTGATGTGAGAAACCAAACGTGGAGATGAAACTGCCAAGGTAAGCCAGGCCATGAGGTCTCTGCTTTCCATTCCTCACCAAAGCCTGCTGCTGTCCAGCAGCAATGCTGCAGTACACAGTCAGCTCATCTACACCTGGCTAGAAAGTATATTTCATCTCTGGATTAGACCTTCTTCAGCTATATTTTTGGACAGTATTTTACAACAGCAGCAGTAGGGTTATTTGTTGTCAGTATTTACACTGGGATTAATTATTTTTTGTTGGACCGCTTGGAACTGTTCTCCAAAGCAGAATCTGAGAGGAATTTATAACTGTCCATTCTTTTCTAGTGTAGAAGTGTATACAGTTCACATGTTGGCTTTTTGGAATCTTTAGTAGATCACCTAGGACAGTGAGACTAAAGCAGCTGCGATAGTCAATTATTTCTCAAAGGAAGCATTTTCGTTATGACAGGAGTAAATAATGATAATTTTGTCCCCAAAAGAATTTGTATCAGCAAATTCTGACATTGGGGTTTCCCAACGAGTTGTTGTGCACCATAACAGGATCGGCTGTGCTTTTGAATGTAACAGGCATACACATGGAAACTCTTTGGAAAATTTCCTCTTTTTTTATGTTTCCCTCTGATTACAACCCTTTAGCTACTTAGCTATTTTCTTTAAAGGTGCTCAAAGGCAGGGCTTTGAATTAAACAAGTTAATAGAGCCAAATTGGAGATCCTGGGAAGACTGTAGAAGAGGGTAGTCTTAGGAGCAACAGATACCTAGCAGCTCTGATTTAGTACCATCAATAAAAGAAGTTAAGACAGGACTTCCCCTAGTATTTCATGGACTCTGTGTAGCCTTTCTGACAAATACATCTCCACTGAGGTTCTGTTCCTGGCAGTTCTATTTCAGGAAGAAGGAACGTATATGAGAATGTGAAAAGGCTACCAAAAATTAGGTGGAAACGATTATAACTTTGGAGTTACTAGTTTGTTTTCAGCCTTCAGCTTTCTAATTAAAATCTCAACACATGTGACTGTTATTTAAAGCTAATGCAGATTTCATAGATTTCATAGTAAATTTTACAGAATAAAAACTGGTAGGGGCTCCACTGTGAGGAGCAGTATTTTAATTCCAGGATATCTATATAGTGGTAATTGCTCAGTCTTTGCAAGTAAAAGGAGAGTTTTTTCCTTTTATGCCTTGCAAGGGATATATAATGGATGATAAAGAGATTGCTTTATAAAGGAATCTCCTTTAGAGCCTAACATGTAATTATCCATTACAGATATTGAAATGCAATTGCTGGGCTGCATATGTCAGTCCTCCTCTGTTACCCAACAATCACATTTGGTTTTTAATTCCTAATTTTCTTCTGTCTTCTCTTGGCACAACCGTTATATTTCTTGTTGTCATTATCTGATTTTGGCCTGTTTTCTACCTTAAAGCACAGATAATTTTTTCAGCAGTTTAGTCTAACTGATGATTAGCATTTTTCTCATGTATACAGCTTTATGAAGATTCAGCAAGCTTGTACAGCAAAATAGGTTGTAGCCTGTCTCTTATTTTCATGGCCATTTTAACTGAAAAGACATTTCTGGCTTTCTAGACCCCTTCCAGAAGCAGTTTCTAAAGTGCAGCAAAATTTTAGTTCTAAATAATACATTTATTGGCATTTTCAGATAAAAATGTATATTTTGGACTTACTGTATGTAATTAAAACAAGCACAGCATTTTTTCTTCTTTCTTAAGTGTATGTATTCTAGGTTGCAGAAAATATTGCCATGTTCCCAGTAGCATTGATAGCACTGTTCTGAAGCTGGGAATAATTTCAGTATTTGTTCATATCAACCTGGAATTACTTTGTGTAGCTGTGGACAGTATGGAGAGAGGAAAGTAAGAAGCTGGGAGGTAGAAAATCAGACATTTCACTGTCTTTAATTTTCTGTGACTAAATGCATATTTTCTAAGTAAAAAGCAAAATCAGGCAAAATCCTTTGGTAAATTTATCCTGATACTCAGTATATCCTGGGATTATTTTCCCACTCTGCTTTAATAGTGACTCTAAGTTTAAAACTAAAGGCAATATAACCAGTTTGAGATTGCATCTGAAAGGAGAAAAGCATGTGGTTTAACATGACAGCATGATATACTGGGATGGCAAAATGCGTATTAGGGAAAATTATCTTTGGTAAGCACAAGTGTTTGTACCTGTCTTGTCTGAACAGAATAAATCTAGACAGAAGAGACCTGATCATATAAAAGAATTGCAGAAACAGTCCCGCAGTTCAAATGCATACCTGCTATTTCTTTACACATTAGGTCACCTTTGTCAGCACAGAAAGATTTCTGAATGTTATGGATAATATTTTCCTTTGTTTGCTAATCTTATACATTCATAACTGATTTATAGACAAATATATATTTCAGTGCAAATAAAAGAAAAAATTCTACTTAGGATGCTAGAGTTTCTTCAGAATTACCTTTTTCCTATGAAGCCTTTCAGTATTCACTTGAGGAAATAAGTGATGTTCCTAATATAGACATTTTGTAGTTATTAGGTAGGAGGTACACATTACTGACTGCTAAAGCTGTTCAATAAAGTATTTGTCAAACTGTGTTCTTCATACATAGATTCCTAATTTTTAAGATGTGTATTTACTATTGTAGTGTCTGCATATGCTAAATGAAATATATTTCATTAAAAGACAGAGTAAAATATTATTATAGTTCATGTCAATTTGACATTTTGATTTTTATTCCAGAAATAATATAGTTACTATTTTGGAGCCATAGGCTGCAGCAGAAACTATTTTATTGACTCCAGAAGACATATTAAGTCTCAGGGGCCATTGAGTCATATAAAGAAAAACCTGCATCATTAATTGCTGTTATGCAGTTCTCCGTGGGTCTTTTATGTGGGATATTTTACTCAATAATTCAGACAGTGCAGCTTAAGGCTTAACTCAGTGTATCTTTCATATGGGTTTGGATAAAGCTGAAGGAAATCGTTACTGAAAACTGGAAACATGCAAAGAAATTGAAAGTGCTTCTTTTATTTGAAGGAAGTTGCTGTTTTGGAAAGGAATGTCAACACACAAGGAAAAGGAAGAAAGGAAAAGGTGACTATAGGAAGACAATGCTTGTTGTGCCCTTTTCAATTCAAAAGCTATAAATATTAGAAAGAATTGAACAAGAGTTAGTAATACCTTGCTGACAGGCTATCTACTTTGCTATTTTTAGATAGTTTAGCCAGGAGCTCTAAATGCATATGTACCTAGATGGTCCTAACAAATGCAACCCTATCAGTTTCAAGAGTGTTTCAAGAACACTAAATATTACCTCGGAAGGTGAAACTTAATTATGTTTATTAAGTTTTCCTGAATTTTTCCTCATTCAGATTATTTTTGGGGGAAAAGTTGTCCAAAGGTCTAATTTTTTTTTAGGGATTTTATTATTCAAAAAATCTGTGTTCAGTCATCCAAATATGGATCTGCAATAAAGTGCAGTAACAAAATGTGTAACTATTTGTTGTTAGCTTTTTTCTTTTTAATTTTGAGTGTAGAATAAGGATAGAATTGAAGATTTTAAATTGGTGGCAAAGTCAACTTTATGTAATATTGAATAATGGGTGTAATGCAAAACAAAGAAAAATGTAACAAGGTCTTGAAGGGAAAACATAAGCTATTCGAATTCCTGTGTAGGTTAATAAGTAAGGCTTTAAAAGAACATCCTAATAATAAATGGTTCAGAATTCAGTTTATTAAAAACTGAATTATTAAAACCTGGATGTTTTATTTTATTTTCCCTCCTTATTAAAAAGTGTATGAAATTATGCCTGCATGTGTTTGCCTCTCTTTAAAGTTAGGAATAGATAAGGCACATTCCATTTTACTTACTTAGATTTAATTTGGTGTGGTTTTTCTGTGGTGTTCCAATTTCTGATACGCAAGTTTCCATTAAAGATTTCTACACTAGCCCCTCTTATTTTAATGCTGAACTCACTTTACAGAGACAATACCAAATCCATATATATGTATCATATATAAACCACAGCATTTGGTTTGTAGTGTCTAGAATCTGATGATAGGAGTGAACATTAAGCTCTGCACATCCAACTTTGGATGTGAGTCTTAATCAAGCATTTGTGCCAAACCTTGATTATCTGTTAATCAGCTCAAATAAACCTGATCCTGAGTATCACGTGGCACATAAAAAGGGGTATTTTTTGATTCAGAGATAGTTGACCTTAGGGTAGAATTAAAATTCCAGAGCTGAGTTGCTAGAAAGCTGAACTGGAAAAATATTTGTAGCTGTGCAAGATAGAGATTTTGCTGCTTATAGAGAGCATTGTTTTGCTGGGTTTTAATTTTTCTGGATCTTACCAAATTTCTCTTCAGACCAACAGGCTGATACACTCACTGCACCAATTTGACTGAAATGCAGTCTAAACTTTTGTAGGTTGAATAAAAAATTGAGACCTGTGAAAGAAAAAAATTTCTAGGAGATTAGACTGAAATAATGTTTCCTGCTTCTCTTTAACATCAGTAACTAAATTAAAAAATAGTCATCAGAAAAAAAAAAGAGGAGAAAATTATTTTGATTTTCAGAAATCTGTATCTTAACTCACTTGTAACTCTGATATCATCTGCCCCTCGAAGTCAGGCTGGATCTTTGGCCATGAACTTTTCCTCATGTATTTTCCTTGAAAGAACTTTGTGATTACTAAATTTCTTGTAACTGATAGAGTACTGTTGACTGTATGATGATCTTGCACTGGTGAGATGCTACGTATCTACTTTATTTGTGCTTGTCTTTGGTCTATGTCAAGTTAGCTTCCAAGTGAAAAGAAAGGAGAAAGCAAGGAAAAATAAATAAAATATCCTGAGCCATGAACAGTTTCACCACCAGTCCAGGTAATATTCCCAAATTATCAGGATATATACAATATATCATCTGTCAAGCTGTTGCATTTCGTGACCAGCAATTCATTGTTAACCATCTGTTTAAATATTTTTCACATCCTCTGGTTATACTTGTTTCACAGTTAATTTTAAATTATATTAACAAAATGTTACTGACCTACTGCACATTGGAGTAAATGAACAGATGATTCTAGGCTAGGAAGTTCTTACAGTTGTGTCCTTGACCCATGGCGTATTTGACATTGCTTAATTAGCCAGATCTATTAGCTAGCAAATCTCTTTACAGAAAATCCATGGAACTAAAATGATCAGCCTGTGCAGCTGTGTACCTAACAACTTTTTAGTGTATCTGGGACAAATTCTGAAGAAATGTATAGGTTATATCTGCATCACTGTGAATAATTTATTTCTATGCACAAGATTTTACCAGGCATCATGTCATTCAAACTTCATCTGAGCCAAGTTTTCTCAAAGCTCAAAAAAGTTGCCTCTGATGGGACTTTCTCTACCTAGTAATTGTAATTAGGATGTTCGGAGGTTTTATCGGCTTTTAGAAATGTAGTTATAATTGTAAGCCTTCCTTTTAAGCCAGTGTAGTTAAATTTTAAGACAATTTTTATTTCTGGTGAATATAGTTATAAATAATATTGCCTTCACAGCTGTTGATCTGATACATGCACCGAGGCCAGTGGTCAGCTGTGCAATCTGTGTTTCTGTGGGTAACAGCTGGAGAAGTTCATGAGTAAAATGGGAAAACAAGCAAAGTGCAAAATCCTTTATGAACATCTGACTGCTGCCATAAAACATATTAGAAGTATGCTTATTGACTGTCAGGAGGAAGAGAAAATACACATACATTCATGACTTGCACTACATCTCTGATTTTGACTCTGGGTTTCAGTGTAGTACTGTGTTTAAAAAAAACCAACCAACCAAACAAAAAACCACTCAGCAGCTAGTGTTTATACAGTGTGTTCCCTGCAGTGTACAGGAACTAAAGTTTGAGAGTCAAATGCCTAAAATGTGTGACGGAAGTCCATGTGACATTTAAAAGCTAAACTTAATTTTAGATAATCTGGACATCCTATAACTAAAGCAGATTAATGCTCTTTGAAATGGAAACAAAATCATAAATCTTTACAGGTAATTGTGAGGTCATTGTAGTTTTTCAGTATGTCATTTAGGCATATTGAAAAAGATAGATTGTAGACTGATAATTATATTAATTTGGAGGGAGAAGGAGATTTTACAAAGAGTTAGGGCCCATAAGTTTTAGTGAGTTTTTAATGTTAAGCATAAATAGTAAAACTTCCAGAAGTCTTTGAGTTAGGAAAATAATTTTCTTCCTTGACCTATCCCTGGTCCTTTTTGTATTTGTTGAATAGCTGGGATTTGTTTGGTCTGGGTAAGGAATGTAAGACTGAGTCATTTTCTTACCAGTAGCTTTCCTTCTATGAGCATCTGTAGAGACACTGATCATTAAATTGGAGAAGCAGACGTCCCAGCACTCATGGAGGACTCACCTTTCTCTCCCAGAGCCAGTGCAAAGTCACGTACCTGGGAAGTGTGTGACTTACTTCTGATGAGTCAGTCAATATCAATTGGCTATATTTATATAAAGAAGTAGCCTTGGCAAGACAGATTGGCTTAATGCAGCCAGGTTTTGTCCTCTTTAAATGCCATGTCAAGTGTCATCTTCTCACACATGTATTGATGTGAAGCTTGGAGTTGTACATTGAAACTGACTTCCTCCTGCTTCATCTGAACAATTTGTACAACTTGCTTTCCCTGAAGGCATTAGTATGGGAATTGATCCCTGAATGTGTCTGTATTCTGGGAAGCAACTGAAATTAGAACAATGTGACTGGTTTCCTCATTTCTTGCTTCATACTTGAAATTGTATCTGTGATATCTCTATTGAAAACTGCCTTTCCTCAATTAACTCTAAGGAAGTTACTATTTCTACTCTTTTGAAAAGAGGTTTACTTGACTTTTTCAGATAATATCAAATTTTTCTTCTTTGTTCTCTCAGTCATCTCTCTCTTTTGTAACATCTACTCATATTGCAGCTGTCTGCTTTACTTGTCTCATCTTTTCCTGTATTCATTCTGTACTGCTGTTTCTCCTCACTACTGCTTTTGTTTCATTCTCCAAATTTTGAAATTTCCCATGTGATTGCAACATCAAGAGTTTTCACACCAAACATTTTCTTTAGTTCCAAGAGGTAAATGTTCAAACTTTTAAATTCTGCTTGTTATATGTAACTGGATATTTCATTGGTCTGATTTCTTATATTCACATTGTTTATATCTACCTGTAGCCTTTAGAATAACTGCTCTTAGGGCAGGAAGTTTTTCATTTCGTACAGCCCCTCCACCCACAATAGTTTGTTTCACTTGGGCTTTCAGTTGTCAAGATTGCCTTACAGCTGGTAAAGATAGACTTTTGCTTAAAGTGGGTTAGATGTCACAAACACTTTATCCTAGTGGCAAATACAGATAAATAAAATTAGCTAGCTAAGTGGCTGACCTCCAGTAGATTAAATATTGCTAATCAATCAAAATTGTTTGTGGCTGGCGGACTTTTCAATAGAGTTTAAATCAAGGATATTACTCCATTTATTCTGACCTTTATCTCTGCTTTGTTTTATTTTTAGTTTCCTGCACATTATTTACAAGTTAACATTCATTTGTCCTTCTTTATACTGTTGAATTCATTCAGTTCGGGTGGAATTCAGATAAAATATCCCTCGCATTCATCTACTGAAAAGTCAAAACCACACATGTACTCTATACTGAAGTGTATGTAGACACTAGTGAATATCTGAGGGCTTTGAGACCCCTCTAAATTGTAAACACCTCAAAACATTCAAATGTGGCACCATAATATCCAGCATATACTAATTGCAAATCCTTATGGGATTTTATGGCATTCTGGCACCTTTACTTTGAAGGTCAAGCTCCAAACTTTCTGAACATTAATTCCCTTTTCATACACCTGTGTAGTTGGTAGTGCTTCAAAACTGAAAATGAAATGCAGTTTTAGTAGTGTTGATTAGTGATTGTTTTGTGACTTGTTCATACAGTATCAGTGGAAATTAGATTTTAATGTTCGTGAGAAAATTATTCAGTTACTTATGGAATTTCTCATGGATGAGGAAGCCAGAGATTTTTACATTATAGCAGACACTGCAGGTCTATCTCCTCTTTTATGGAGCTTCTTTTGTACTTAAGCTTTGGTGTAATTTTTTGACCTAAGACATCTGGATTTAATTTGCTAATAGCATTCTGGATGTGTTCAGCTTTCTTTTAACAACATTTCAGATAATTTTATTGCTACCAACTAGTTCTTTAAGTTCTGTCATGTTTGTCATGCTTTTCATTATTGCACTGATCGATCAGTTCGAAGTATGCTTCCACCTCTTGGCAGTCGTATGACCTGACAGAGCACCTCATACAAAGGTAAGCAGGAAACTGTTCACTGACTGAAGCTGCAGTGTCTGTTTTTCTTTCTGAGCTCTTCCAGAAAGAACTTAAATGCATGTTCTGTATCATCCACAGTTAGTGGTTTTTTATAAAACACTGAACTAACTGTAAGTGCTCTGCCAAGCTGACACAAGCCTCTGCAGTGACTGCATGCAGGAGTGTAAGGTGCCTAACGGTCCTGGATGGTCAGAGAGACTCTTCATGCTCCAGCTTCATTACCAGTCTTTCTAGAACATAGGAATATTATCCTTAATATGTACATAGATAAAAATTCTTCCCAGAGAAAAAAAGACAGTATCTTGAGAAACTCTAATATATACAGCTCTGTAAAAGGAAGCCATGCAAATGGCAAATAAAAGAAATTCAAGGTGTTTTATGTTTTGGGGGAATATGAAGAATAACCAGAAATGTCTTTCACCATGAAGCTACAGAGTTAACTTTATGCTCCTAAAATAGTTTTATTACTTTCCCTTTGGTCCTTAGTCAAAGCAAAAGATTTCGGTTTGGTTTTTAGATAGAAGTAAAGTCCAGGCCCTTCTTCTTTCTTTATGCCACTAATCAGAATATTACCACAGCTATTTAGTTTGTTTACCACAGGTTTCAGAGCAAAGAAAATTAGAGTTCTCTGTAGTGAAGCACAGAGGTGACAAACTGGCATGATCTGTTCAATAGATGTAAAAATGAGTGACTTTGAGGTCTCTGAATTAATGGAATTGGAGCATTATTGTAGCCCTCTGAGATAATTACACACACAATCAATCCATTTACACTGCTGCACCATGTCTTGGTCCTTAAGATGTCAGGGCTTGCATCAGCTTCCATCTGAACTATCCAAAGGCTTTGATTAGAGATGCTTTACAATCACCAGATGTTATTTTCCTCTTCCTACTATGAACAAGCACATTGTGACAGCTTGCTCCTTAAGATTTTTTGAATTTATTGACTGTTTCTTGTTTTCATCAGATCTTCTGTTTGCCCCAACCAGACCTTGGCTTCTTTTCTTTATTTATGTTTGTACACTGTGGGTGAAGGCAGCGTGAATAATAAAAACATGGGCTGAAAGTGATCACATTTCTTTGAATATTGAAATAGATGACCACATGTGCAACACTTCAGGAGCAGATCTTCCTGACTTACAGCTTTAGAACAGAAGCTCTCTCCCAGATGAACTAGAAGCTTCACAATCTGACAATTTGCATTTGAATTTTTTACACAGAAGACACAAGTCTTATTCATCTGAAACTAAGACATCATAGAAAAAAGCTATGTAATTTTTATTAAATTTAGACTTTTTGTCCTAGAAAAATGGGGCTGTAGCTAAGCTTGCAGTTCATAAAATCAGAGAATAATAGAACAGCTTTGGTTGGAAGGAACCTCTGGAGATTATCTTGTCCAACTTGCTGCTCAAAATTGGACCAACTTCTTAAAACAAAGTTGGTTGGGGCTTTGTTCAGTTAAGGTCTGAGTATGTCCAAACCCCTCTGGGCTGCCTGTCTCAATGTCAGGGCAGCCTCATAGTGGACAATTTTTTCCTTCGATGTAATCAGAACTTTCCTCGTTGCACCTTATTTGTTATCTCTCATCCATTCTCAGCATGCTTCCGGGAAGAGCCTGCCTTCATCTTCTCACCAGCCAGCCACTGAGCAAAGGAAGGCATCAGTTACACTCTCCTTTGCCTTTTATGCTTCAGGCTGAATAAAAGCAGTGATTTCAGCTTCTCCTTAGCTTAGCATTGGAAACTTCCCACCCAGTTCCATGGACTGGTGCATATGGAGTTTGCATTCAGTGGTCCCTAGCTTCCCTCTGGACTACACATCTTCTGCCATGAGCCGTAAACTTGACTTTGGCACCGGCCCCAGGGACCAGAAGGATGTTGAACAGGTGAGATCAGGAAAGACCGAGATGAAGAAGGTATTGAGTAAAACAAGCTTTCATCTAACAAGGTTTTGATATTACTGCAAGAATCAATTTAATGGTTAGAAATTATAAAGATCCTGTCAATTTTGTTTATGGACATTAACTATTCTTTATAACGCTCTTTTAAAGTGGAGGCAGAATTAATGACTTTGATCTGAAGATAGAATGCACAGAGAAATAAAATATTTTTAATCAATTTCTTTAAATGAAGATAATATTTAGAAAGCCAACCTTCTTATTTTATTAGCAGTGTTATTTATCAATAAGTTTCCATTCAGCACAGTGGAGGAAGAATCAATACTTAAATACATTTCTAACATGAAGATTTCTAAATTCCAACATAGGTAAAAATCCTAGCATATTTTTGTGTGTATCAGGTCCATGCATTTTGCAGCTCTGCACCGCAGAAGAGGCGAGTTCCCACAAATACCAGAATTTTGCAAATGGGTTTGTTGTTCTGCTGTACAATATTGGCCTTAAAGGTCATGTTTTCAACATACTTGTACTTGTGGGAACTCTTCTTTGTCAAAAAGTCATCAATTATCTATGTTTCACCATAGCATTCTGCATTAATTTGTACCACCTGGGCGTCTGACTGTTACAAAACTCAAAAGGATTTTAATTTCACAAGGTTCTGTTTTAGCAACTGATGCTTTTTGACAAATCACACTAATCTCACTTGCACTCCATTCTTTTTAAAGCTATTATAATCCATATAAAAACTGAAGCTGGAACAGTATAATCTCAGTGGATGCTTGAATGCTTTTCTGATAGGTATTGATTGCTAAATCCCCTACTATTTGATCCCCACTCTGCCATTACCTGGCATCTGTTGTCTTTGTGTTTTTGAAACATTTTCAGTGTGCATCAGAGATGCAGTTGTTGAGACATTTTATGCAGGACAAAATAAGAGGAGTCACTATCAGAGATGCAGTTGTTGAGAACTGACATTTTATGCAGGACAAAATAAGAGGAGTCACAAGTCTTGGTCAGGTTTCACGAAGTTAAATCTGCAGCATTAAGATTCTCTCTTAAGTAATCCAGGCTCCTATTATTAAAGAAAAATAATTGAAGGAATGAGAAAGACATCCTGAGTAGGGGTGATTTTGACAACTAAGAAATCCGTGCATCTTTGTGTTTAATTAGATATACTTCCTAGAACATAATTAGTTTTCCAACCATTTTAAAAATACTTTAATCCCAGTGTTAAAATATGCCTTTTAATGTGTCTGTATCCTCTAGGAAAAAAGTTTACTGACAGATTTTTAAGGCTGACTTTACTATGTGTTTACAAAGCTGCATCTTATGTGGGAAATCACACTGCTGTATGTTTACTAAGCTGAACATCACACATTTGTATGGATGGTTCTCTATAATTACTCCAACTAGATGGGATGCAGCTATTCATCAGCACGCTCTGAGCTGCAGTAATATACTTTGAATCAATGAAACTTCGTTGATATTAGTAAAAATGTCCAGTAAATGCAAAACTCAGGTTGCACTGCTGCTTACTGAGTTGCTTACTGAAATCTTCATTATTCTTTACACTGACTGAAGCTCTTACAGGTGAAATTTCACAAATTGACATTTTAGAGAGTTATCTTGTGTTACCAGTGAAATCACTAAAGGGTACTACATATGGAGCTTTTCCTCTCTATTTGACATGTCCACTATCAAAACCAACCTCAATCCAAACTGTGGAGAAGAGCGTGAAGCTATTTAAACATTTTCCTCGCCCAGGTTTCATGTAATCTTACTCAGTATCTTAAGCCTTTTCACAGTATTAAATACAGCCAATATGCTTTTGAAAAAGATGTTATACCCACACCTGCAATGCACAGGACAGTGTATGCAGGGATGTTTGCGTGCATTCTGGTAGCGGGGAAACTGCAGTGGTAATTAGCTTAGCCTGAGAAGAGAGCAAATAACATTGAATGATTACACCTGTCAAGATGTAATCATCTACATGAATTGTGATGGCTTCTGTGACTTCTTTAGTAGCCTCTATCCAGCTGCATATAAATATTACTTAGAGAAAATGTCATTCAAATCATGCTGCTGACAAGGTCATTTGATCCTTCGTATTATATTGTTTTGGAATTTCACAGCAGTCTGTCTTGGCTTATGTTTCCAGCTTTACTACACAAAAAAAAAAAACCAAAAAGAAAACAAAAAAAAGAAAAGAAAGACAAGAGAGAGGGGAGAAAAAATGAAGACCTTTTAAACTATCCAAGAGCAAGCTTTTAGCAAATGGATTTATAAAATAATTGGGTTGCACTGGTGTATCATTCTAGAATAAACATATTTGTTAAAAGATCCATGACAGTGACAGCTAGAGCAATTTTTAAAGACAAATATGGGCATGCAAGTTTTTTACTTGCATCCTTCTTTTGCAGACTTCTGTTGGTAATATTTTAAAATTTAAGTACATGTTCATCTGTATCTATAAAATAGCAGAGTTTCTTTAATAACTAGTTTAATACAACTGTGGCCCTAGCTGCAGTTGTACTGCTAAATAATATGCAAAAACCCCCAGTTAAATTAGAGAATAAAGGGAAGGATAGGACAATGCTCTTGCCTCTTTCCAGGGAAATGGTTGTGTAAAGTTTCAGCAGTCCTAGTGACTCACTATGTGTAACTGTAGGAAAAAATCTGTATTATGAAAACTGACCTTTTATATCTACAGTTCTAATGCAAGTGTTTCTATGATTTTGGTTCTATGGATTTAAAGAGTGCCCTTGGTTTATATAACAATTTTTTTTTCATACCTACCCAATGGCAATTTTTTTTTTCATACCAACCCAGTGTCCTTCCAATCTCTTTTCTAGGCTGAATATATCCAGCATTTTAGTCTTTCCTGGTAGGTCAAACTTCATAGTCCTTAAATCTTCTTCTAGTCTTACATCTTCTTGCTGTCTTCCAATCTTCAAGCTGTCAACAACTTTCTTGGAACTAATATTAGAGCTAAAATTGTATTATAGCTTAAGAGAAGGATCAATGATTGTATCTTGAAAATAGACAGTCCATCTCACTGCTTAAAGGAGATTTTAAAGAAATAAAGTTAGAGTCAGAAATTACCAAACTGTAAATTGATTTTTTAATTCATTAAATGAAAGGCTGTTTTGACCCTTAGCACTAATCCTGATCACCTCCATCTTTAACAGGCCCCACTCTTCATGTCATATATTTGTCCATGATCCCTGCTGAAGCTGAGGGACAGAGGGTGTTGAATGAGGAAATAGATTTTAATTAAGAAAATAACGAAAACAACAAAAACCAAATATTTGTTCCTTTGCGTTTCGAAGCCAGGTAGAATTGATTTGAAGTCACAGTTACACAAGCCCCTAAAATTGAGCTGAAGAGCAAGTAACTCAAAAATGTTCTACTCCCATATCACCACACTGTATCATAAATTTCTCTTTATATTAAGTCTTTCCACTTGTTTTGTAATGTCTCCTTAGAGCAGCTTTGCTTCTGAGTATACTAAATAACAAAGAAAAGAATGCATGCAGGGATAACTTACATTGGTATTTTTTGAAGAATGACTGTTTATTTTGTTACATTCATAAACAATAATTCTCCTATATGCCTATATTTAATGTTTAATTTTTTTTTCTGCCAAGGGAAGGATTTCTGGTAAGAAAACCCCGGCATTGTCTTTCCAAAATCTTTTTTTCATTCACAGATTTTATATAAAGAATTTCAAATGAAGCTGAATTTAATAGAAAAATCAGCACTTTAATTATATTTTTAATTTGCACAAAATTAGTTTGGGTGAAAAAGAATGAAAACAAGTGTCTCCCTTGCTAAAAGCCATTGAGCTTCAGATTTTAAAAGACATATCTGCACTTTATTAAAAACAGTTCACCTCCCGTCTCATTTTTAGCTTCTACTATGTGCAGCTGCCTAATGTTGCCAAATAAAATAATGAGAAAATATCTTTCAAAGGTAAAAATTCTTCATGTAGTTGAATACAGAATTAATCCTTAATGAAGATTGTAAAGAAAACTATTTGATTTCTCTGCTGAAGACAACATGTTTTTCTAATCTCCTAGAAGTGCATTTCCAAATTGCACCCATTCTCTCTGGAGAATGTCCTTTTGATATTCAGCCCACTGCTGAACAGCAGAATAGTTAATATGTTAAGTATTCATACAGATAATCTGAATGAGGTATCCATTTTGTTACAGTTCTAAGAAATATTTCATGTCAAGAAAACCGTACACGGCCCATCACTGATTACAGGACAAGAACACAATTCACTTAAAGTGAACCTTGAAGTCAATGGCTTTGAATGAGAGTAGGTTTTCCTCAGAAATTAAAAAGCTTGAAGAGTAATTTCTCTAGAACATTACTCTTTATAAGCTCTCCAGTGCCTTTGTAGTCTAACTTTTCTGTTGTGTATTTACTTCCTGAAGTTGACTTGAATTTGAAAGCATTGAATGTTAACAACTTGTTTTCTCTTTTCATACAACTTTGGTATTGTGATGGAGAGCAAAATGTTCTGGTTTTGTGCTTAGGGTTGATTTTATAAGACCGTGACTTAACAGGAACCCTAAGGCACATTTTAAAGTGAATCTTACTCATTTCTGTGCAATTAAAGCAGTAAAAGGTTTAGTCTTTAGGCTATATATTATTTCATATCCCTCTTCAGTAGGGTGAGGGCTTTGTAACCATGGCAATTTTGTCACATTGTAATTTTAATTCTTTTTCTTTAGGAAAACAAGTTAGCTAGCAAGTATTGGACCTGTTTTCTCTGTACAGCCATGTGTTCAAAGTCAGAGGCTTTAGTACTTTCTTAGATTTGTTATTCTTCTAATTAAAAGGAAACTCTCAAGCTCTGGCAGAATACATTTTTAATACAGAATCACTTATTTATGGCATTGCAAAGGCTGCAATATAGACAACATTTATAGATAACATAGAAAAACATGTAAACTGCAAGTGTGCTCTTTATTGGTCTTGGCAGAGCTGTCGCTTGGAGCTCTAACAAAATAAATGAGTTACTGTTTGCCATCTTGCAGACAGGAAGCTGAAACATAAGAAAATGTACATATTGCCCTAAGCTAAACATATGGAACCGAGAAATATTACAGAAAGTGATATACCCTAAAGTATGTAGTTTGGTAGTTGCTCATTTTAAAAGATTTTATATTTAGTTGCAACAGTACAACATTTTCTACTGACCTTCACAGTAAGTTAGGAACAATTAAAGCACCACAATAGAGATTTGAATGAAAATGAGCCCTTTATGCAGCCTGAGGGAGGGAGCTGCAGCTCTCTGTAATTGTTTTATGGCTGAGCAGGTGGATCTGATCCAGCTCTTGCTTTGCTCAGGTGAATGAAATACGGAGGATTTGCATAAAACCAACATAATTTTTTCCACTAAAAGGGATGCTTCCCAGCTACTAGGTTTAAGAGGGAAGGTTGACTCTGGAAGGTTTAAGAAGGAAGCTCTGACTGTTGCCTGGGTCCTGGGCTGTCCTGCAGCCTGACTTCTATCCCAGCTGTGAGGGAGGCTGGGAGCCAGCACAGGTACAGGCATTGCAGGCACTGAAGGTCAGGACAGTCTGTCTCAAAGGCTGGGGTAGATACAAACAGCAAGAACAAGCTCTTGGTCTCCAGGGTTGGCTACTACATGCCTTTCAAAATATGCATGCTTATGATGCTAACAGCAATAAAAGACAGAAGGGCTTGCAAATGAAGTGGGTTAGTTACAATCTTATATTTTAGAAGCATTTGAATACATAAAATATTTGAAGTTGCCCATGTGAAAGCAGGTGGCATTGTCAGTCCAACTCCGAATGGACACCTGTTCCGTAACTAGAAATTTTGTCATCTTCAGTACAGAAGCCAAGAACTGGGTGGAAAGGAAAGCTGAACTCTTCAAATTTGCTCTGTGTATACTAATGTCTGTGGAAATACTGTAATTTTTCTCTATCTTTTGAAATAAACTCAGGACTCTCTTTCTGAGGTAACAATTTTAGTATTTCTCATTTTTCATATTTTTTTAAAGTGTCCATTATTAAAGCTCCCAGGCTCAGGGAAACTACTAAAGTTATTTACTGAAAAGTTAAAAGAAAATGAGATAAAAAGTAATCAATGCTGAAAGCATATGCTCAATTCAAAATAATAGATATTCACACCTAATTATATGAAACCAAGCCTCTTTTGACATGTATGGAGCATGAGGTTTTCTTTTAATTTCAGATCCTGTGGAGTGCTTGAGAATGTAGTAGAAGTGATTATATGTGTTTTAATACAATTTTATTTTTTAAACAGAATTTTGAGAACCTGGCACTGCAGAAGGCAGTATGCTTTAAAACACAGCTTCCTCCGTTTACAAGTCTGTGCAGTAAAATGAATGCTAGGATCGTAAAGGACAGGTGTGTTATAAGTGCTGGACTGCTGCACAATTAGATAAAAAGGGTTAAAACAAATGCTCTTGGGGAAGAGTTTTTCATTGTTTATGCCTTTTAGACTTGAAGACTTGGCAAACCTGCTATGTAACTATGCCTGCTGCCTGGAAAATAGCTTTTTCTTTTTTATTAGTCTAACTCAGGCTCTCATTTATTGAGCCAGAGAAGGAAAAGCCAGCTTTAGCTCTTCCATTAACACCAGCTGGGGCCTACATCACGTAATGTTGTGTGAATGCACAGCTTCATCCTATCACATCTGAGCTGCAACAACCCGCAATTTTGCCAGTAGTACCATAACTTCCTAAGAGTTATTTATGCCAGGTATCTCCTTAATTCTTTGTTTTTCTGTTTGTTTCTTTTCTCTGTGATATTTTTGCTTTAATATTACATAGTCAAAGAGGCTAAAATTGAGGAAGGAGATGTACGTGTAACACTAGCAAGAAACAATACCAAAAACCCCCGTATTATCTGTAATATACTAAGGAATCTCAGAGAACAGAGAAGGGAAAAATGCTTTACTTGCATCACTGAATCTTAAAAGTCCCACTATGAAAACATCATGATGAAATAAATACATAATCTGTTCAATGGCATATTTGTTTAAATATCTGTTTGTGTATTGGAATAAATGCATATAATTCAAGACCTTTCTAGTTACTAACCTTAGTATAATCCATCTCTACAAGACTTTTACACTAGTATATTCTGATAGCTGTTGCAAAATATTCTCATTAACTTTGCTTCTGAGCACCAGATCCAGGACTGCTTTTGTTGGTGAGACTCAGCCAACTTTTCTTTCAACTTATGGCATATCAAGGTAACCCACTGACTGTCATCTTCTCACCTACAGCTCTTAAATTTCTCAGTCAGCTTTTTGTTTCTTGGGCTGTTTCAGTCAAAGAGCAAATATTTTTCCTTTCCCTTGTAGGAAGCAGGCATTTACTTTCCTCCCCCTCAGTCTTCAGGGGTTCTATGGTGGTTCGTTGATCACCAGCAGAATGAAGAACTGCTTATACAGGCCACTGTCAAAGTTTTTTTCTCAGTGGAAGGGATGATGTGTAATTTGCTTTCTTGGCTTAAAATGATAAAATGACAAAAGCCACTGCACCCAAATGGTTTTTCTTAGCTGCAATGTTAGACATCCATGTTTATTGGGATATTAAGCAAAGAACCCAGCTGGTTTGTCTTCAAAGATAAGCTAGAGAAAACTCCCATTTTGAGCTCAGTGTTTTTCTAGTTAAAATTTTTGAAAGTGTTAAATACAGCTAGTGTTAAAAGATGGGAAATGTTAAATAAAACTTAATGTTCGCATTGTAGTGAGGGCCGAGATGGAGAGAATTTGCAGCATGTTATTTCTTCACTTTTGATAACACCTGTTAAAGAAAATGTGCTGAGAGTTATAGGGTATTAGAGCACTTCCAGGCTTTTCAGCCCAAACCTGAAGCTTGTTGTACAGTTCTGTTTGTTATCTTGCAGATAACCCAGAAACAATTGCAGATGTGAATAAAATAGTATTTAATGGGTTTTTTGCTTGCAGTGCTAGCACATAAGATAAAGTGAGCTTTACCCTGTGTAGCGGGTTGGGTTTGTAACTGGGCAGAAACCACAATTTAGTGTAGTGGTTTGGCCCAAAATACTCATTACTGTTTATCTTCTGTGAGGTAAGAATTAGGAGAAATGCAAAGCAGGCACCAAACTTGAAAGAATATAAAGAAGTTTGTTAACAGATCTAAAAGAAGAAAAAAAAAAAATCATGCCACACCTTCAGAACTCTTCTCCTCCCCCCACCTTTCTCCCTTCTCCAAGTGACAATGTAAAAAGACAACCCTTAAGATGTTCAGTCTGTTTACCACTTCCATAATAACCTTGTTCAGTCCACTTAGGAAGAAGAGTCTCTCTTGCCCATGCTCATATGAAAACATTAGCACAATGAGACAGCCGCCCACTTCCAAATATTGTTCAGTCCATTTAGGAAGAGGAGTCTCTCTGCCTGCGTGTGAGTCCCTTCCCCCAACTTGCAGCTTTTCCCGCAACTGTTTTCGAGGGTCCACTCTTGAAGTTTTTTGGGGTACAATTTTAAGGTTGAGCCGTTCAGAAACAAAAAACAGAGGCCCTTCTCCTTCCCTGGGAGGAAAGGGTCTCCCTCATCTTCATCTTTAGGACTATCTCTGGGAGCATCTCTAGGAACTGAGGTTTTCTC
>NW_008236769.1:3022579-3054640 GCF_000691975.1 Corvus brachyrhynchos
GGGTCCAAGGGGGGGAACAGGGCCCATCGGCTCCAGGATGGCCGTGGCCCGGCCCAGCCTGGCCCAAGCAGGGCCTGGGCCGGGCCCACTGGCCCCCGCACGGGGCCCGCAGCCACCTGTCCCAGCACCGGAAACAAGGCAGAGAGACTCTGCGTCAGGGTTTACTATTCTTAAGTGTGTATCACAGAGGCAGTCACAATTTTAAGTGGCTCAAAGAATTGTCCATATTCAAACTGGCCAGCTGATAGGTTCTGTTAGGTCATAGAGGAAGCTGTAAGCACCCCTTTGCTTCTGGGACTATGCTTGCTGACCCATGACATCCTGTGGGAATTTATGTTGAGAGAAAAGATGCTTTTTTCTACCACAGTGTTGTAAGTCTCACATTATGTATTGCAAGCTTTGCTTTGTTCTCTTCTTTGGTTTCTTTAAGCAGAACACTTGACATTTAACTTCCTAAATTGTAAGACTGTTAACTTAGCCAGGGTAGCATATCTTGACAATAATAGCAGTATACAATAAAGCAGTTCAGAAGTTTCAGGCTATGTCTAGACCATCTTGAATGCCTGAGCAATGAGGTCAAGTGATATGGAGTGGTTCATGTTCATATTTTGCAGGCTGTAAGAGACAATTCGCATCCATATCACCTATCATTGTCACAGGATTGCCATGCATACAAGCCATTTGATTATTGTGCATCCTCACCAATTTTCCCCAAGGAAACTGCCTCCCTGCCTGAGGGTCACAAGCACTGGTGAGATCAGCGTTGTTGGGAGCCCTTGACATATTTGTGCTTGGTCCTGAAGCAATCTACACAGATCCCTTGGCTGCCAGCAGCAGATTCCTTCATGGCCAATGCTGAGTGTACATTTGACAAGCTGACCACAAGTTCACAGTCTCTCACCATGATCTGCTAAGCCCTTCTAAACTTGTACAAAACCTCACATGAGCCTTACATCACCAGTGGGTATAGGGATAGAAATGCCAGGGTGCTGCTTTGTGCACAGTTACAGAGACTGCATTTTCCTGGGCAAGTGCTTGGCTCCTAGAAATGAACAAGGAAAGCCCATCCTCGCTCACTGGCACTTTGTTCTCACCTTAGGCAATGTCCTAAGTGTGTAGGAACAGAGAGGGTCTTAAAGTACTTAAGATCCCTCTTGAAGCTTATCACTATTTCACTCCAGGCACCCTGGAAGTTTTAAGCTTTTGTTTATAATGTTTGTAGGAATTGAATTTCCACTGAGAACTTTGTGCTTTTATCCCAAACACACCCTGAGAATATGATAAATAGCAAGCTTTCCCTCTTTTTTTTCAGTTCCCGTTACTTACATTTCTCATCTCAGCATACTTTCATTCTCTCCACACATAAATTTGAAACGGTTACAATATCTCTTAATAGGATGGAGCTAATTAGTCACAAAATAAATCATTACAGAAAACTATAATGGCGAAAGTATTTGAGTTCTTTCATTATGTCTCCTGGAGTACTCATTTAAAACTACTGAGTCTAAGCCAGAGCATAGCGCAATTCATTCCTCTTCCTGCTTCATGCTGAGCTCAGACTTCAGTAAGACAAAATGGTTTAACGGTGAGAAGTAGAATGGTAAATGTCATGAGGAATAAAGCTTGGTAATAAAATATCACTTGTTTATTAGTTGGATGTTAACGTATCTGTATGCATGGGTCGATGTAACTGAATTAACATCTCTGGTTGGTTTCAACTGTGAACTATAAAGAAAGATGCCATTTCTTTAGTCTTGGGTCCCAGATTGTTTCTGTCTTTAAAAACATCATTAATAAGTCTTGATTTCTTTACTGGCTGCTGTTAAATGTTTTTGGAATAAATAGGTTTTTATATTATGCGCATATGTTTGTACAAAAAAGCCCTGAGATTTCTTTCTGCAGCAATATATTGGACTGTTGCCACAGTAGGTTTTGTAAACTACTCTAGTATAGTCTTAGAAAGAAGACACAGAAATAAAATTTTTTTTCTGCATCTTATTTATGTTGTCACAAAATGAAGTGCTTTGACCTCAAGTAAAGCTCTCTAAGCTGTTCGGAAATAAATTCTTTAGCTAGAAACTTCTTTTAACATTCTGTGCTCAAAGCTGATTCAATTTTTGTGATCCTAGATTATGGCTAAACGTCTCCATGTACAACTGTTGAAATAATTCATTGAGAAAAACATGAGTTTTCAGTCAGAACAAATAAATTATTCATGTTGCTGTACATTGCTAAGTAAATTGTTTGATAAACTGAGCAAACTGAGTTGTGTTTCTTGCTAGGTACAGAGATATTATTTGATATGATTTGGGGAGACTCTTTTTTTGTATACTGATTTGGTGTAATTTTCATCTCGTAGCTGAGCAAATTTTAAAATTAGCTTGGCCTACCATATAATATTTCTTTATGAAAAGAGAAAATTAGTTTCACAATATGGTAAATTGATGTTGTTTATTTTGGAGCTGGTTTTGAACCCTCCATTCATATTGAGCAATAGTTACCCAGTGGGACCACTTAATTAAGGACTACCTGGCTCAGAGCTCCAAAAGCGAGACTTCTATTTATATTATAATTCAAATAGAAATTTAGCAGTCCAGTAAAGTCTTAAAGATGCTGGAAACTAGAAACTGTAGGAAACTTACATTTGTTTGTTTTTTATTGATAAAATGCTTTCCGACTTTAGCTGAGACAAAGAATTAAGGCAGGTTTTGAGAAGATAATGCTGATCAGACATTTTCTCGTGTGTTAGGTACATTCTGGGTAATATATTTTGTTAAATGGGAATAATCTTCCAATGTTCTTAAATGTTTTCTTTACTCTCTTCATATTTGGCTCTTGCACCACAACCACTCTATGCTGTTCCATTCATCACCCTTCAGTATTACAAGCAAAAGTCACTTGAGATGTGTGAATCTATGAGTTTAAATGCCATGGCCTTTGAAGGTGGAGTTTTCTTTGTGTAATTCTAGTATTTATTACTAATTTTGGTGGCCTCAGGAATACAGATGTACCAATGAAAACAAACCATTGTGATGACCAAGATGGTTATTTAAATGCCATAAAAGATATTCCTATTCATGTGATACTTACTATGTTTCCTATAAAATTCACTGAATTTCCTCTACAAGGTTTTAAATAAAGGAATAATTACTTTCACCAGCAGAGAGCAGCAGTGATATACTTTGTAAGGACATGAGCCAGCTCTTGCAAAATTCTGTTAGTGGCGTGAGTGATAGATAATATTGTGTATGGTTTTCATGATTTATGGGAAAACATCTGTTGAAATTAAAGCAACAATAGGGAAAATATGCCCCCGTTTAATTGAATTCTTTTATAAAACCTTTTAATTTAAAGTACTTTCTGTTTAATTTCTTGTCTGTATGAAAGTTACAAAGATTTATTACTTGAACTGTGTGTAAGTCACCCTAGTTCTTAGTAGGTGATTGTTTTCACATTGATCTGAAAATTTGCTCTGGAGTATCACTGATTGTGTTGGGCACTGTCTATATTTTAATTTTACAGTAAAATTTCAGCCCCATAAATGTCAATAGGCATTTTTTCCCACTGACTTATATGAAGTGTTTCACCCTTCTTGTGACGTATATATTAATAATTCATTATAAAGAGATTAATAAATAAGGTGAAAAATTCTAACTGTGCATTATGCTTTTCTTTTGCTGTCTCTTCACAGAGACACTTGTGCAATTTTACAGGCACTGGATAGGAAGGATGAGAACTTCTTCTTCCTGTGCTAGAGTGTTCTAGAAATGCTGTTAGAGATTTATATGCCCTGTTCTGGCCCTGTGGCTCTTCCATGTTTGATTGTGTAGCAGTACTCAAGAACAAATTAAAACAACCCTTTTTTCTCAAGCTTTTTGTTTTACGCTGAAAAAAAAAAAAAAAGATAGAAGAAGTGCAGTTTTACTTTCCATCTCCTAGTGGGACTACTTTGCAAAGTATGAAAGAGCATTAACAATGCCACTGTGGTGTCACTTTTGGAAAGAAAGTGGGATTTCTGTTGGTTGTCCCGGTGCTGTCTATATGTTGTGTATACACTAGCATTTTAGCTTAAATCAGGACAGTGGTTCAGGAGTAAACCTTGTATTCCTGCTACCACATGGAGTAGTCATACTTTCACAGCAGTATTGCTTTCAGAGGGTGTATAACTAAAATACATGTTCATGACACTAATGAATATTCAGTTCTGGGAAATGCTGCATGTAGTTCAGAGTCAAAATCCTGTCAAACACATGAATTAATTTGTACCTAGGAGGAACATCCCCTTGGCACTAAGTGTTCTGCCATCCAGAGCCATCCGTGCTGCACCAAGCTGAAGCCACTCTGAGTAAGGGAGTCCAGGCTGCTTCATGCAGTTTCAGAGGAGCTTGGGTGGCAGCAGCACTTCCCTGCTTAGACTGAATCACCTCTGTGTTACTGCCTGAATACTGGTGTGCAGGAAATGCTGAGGTCTAGATTAGAAATGCTGCTTAAATTTAGGTTACGCTGGGCTCTGGCAATGCTGGAGAGCTGTAATGTGAATTGCACTAGCTTTCCCCTTTTTTGAGGGTTAACTCGCATGAAGTTCCCTTTGCTTCAGTGTTTCTATTGCAAAATAGGAGAAATTGTGTCACAGAAATTTTATAGAAGTAAATTTGGTCATGTTTATGAAGCACTGAGGTTCTATCATGATGAACTCTACACAAACTAATGAGGAAAGCATTGTTCTCCTCCTTCAGAGGAGGTCTTAAATAGTGTGCAACAAATTAGTTGTGAGACCATAGATTGGATAAACATGGGGAAAGAATATATTATATAGCTCTTCACTTGATGAGTACCATCCTTTCTGTAAATGTAATGAAAAAAGTCTTTCAAGAAAATAATGGAATCTTGTAATTAAAGATTGTATCAGCACTCATATGCCCAAAGCACCTGGCTTGGAGTTGTATGGGAGATTTAATGCTAACATTTCATCACATGAATGAAGGATGCTGCAATCTATGTATTATTCTTTAACATATTGTTTTACTGCAATTCATTTAAATTGGGGGTGGAAGAGGTTTAATTTTGATTAAATTATAATTCTTGCCATTTATTTATTTCTATTTAATTATTTGGAGTGTTATTAAAAAAGATTAACCATTTCATGAACCTGCTGTCCATTCATCTTAGTATGTTATTAAATATAAGAATATTTCTAGCCGTCATTGTCATAACTATTGTCACAGCAGTATTTGTGTTGAACCAGTGATAGATTCTTGCTTTGCTAGGCAGAATACACTGATAGAATGAGCTACAGTCCCAGACAGGGGGGATTACTACCTTTACATGTAACAAGGACAAACCATAGAAAAAGAGACATTAAAAATGGAGGCTAATTAAAAAAAATGAGGTCTGAGCAAATGTCATGTTCATTCTGACAGTGGATTTCCTTTAATTAATTGTATTTCTAGAAGGAGTTCTGTGCCGAAAGACTTCACTGTATAGGATTTAATGAAGGAAAAAAAGATGAACAAGAATGTTAAGTATTGGATAAGGGGAGAAGAGTATGGTGGGCCACCAGACAGAGAATGAATGAGGCAATGGGAGCAGATAGTCCTAACCACAAAGAGAGTTAACAGGAGAAAGGTTATTCTTCAGCATCTTTTGTAAACTTAACTTGCTGTATGGTTTTGAAATGACTTTCTTGACTCTTCAAGCTCTGATTAATATTTTATTTCAAATTCATTAATACAGAATGTAAAAATAAAATTCTCTTAAACTAGAAGAACAATTTTAAATGCCCACATTTGCTAGTCTGCCACTAGTGCAAGATTCTGCATGCAAAGTTTTTATGCACACCCACAGTGTGATATGAATAAAAATGCGCTGAGGGGATGATTTAACATTAAACCACATTTTTACCTTATTTCTCAATTTCCATGTTTTTCAGGCATTATCTAAATAAATAGGGTTGTTGCCTGTATCATTTTAATTTCTGCCTTGCGAGGATACCAGAGCAGTGGGGTTGACTTCTCCTGCATCTGCCTTGGACAGGCTCTGTGTGCAGATCATGCTACCCTGTACATCCCTCACCTGATTACTGCCTTGTGGAGATCTCACTAGGGTCTGCTTCAGGCAGCTTTGCAAATCTCCCCTACCTTTCAGACAGAGCAATTTTGTTGATTAGTTTTGTTGACTATTATTTTGACCAAATGAGCCTGTTGAGGAGGTAATAGGGAACGAGAAGCCAGTGGTCGTAAGTAGAGATTGCCACAGCACTTAATGTGGGTTTCTCAGCATGAATGAAATAATAACCAATATAGCACCTAAAATGAACTTTCTCCACACCCAATATCGAGGCCCTGACTGCCCAGAACCCCCATCTTTTCCTTGTTTCTCTGCTTTTTCACCTGGCTGTACACATCTGAGATTTACCCAGAAATGGAATGTCAGCCTGCAGTGAGGTGTTGCATGCCTGCTCTCTGTGCAGATACTCTGAAGCAATTGAAACATCTCACAGAGTTCTCTAATTGGATTTTCATACCTTTTTTTTTTTTTTTTGCCTCGTCTGAATACACATTTCAGCTTGATTTAAAAAATATGTCGTGTCTAAATCAAGATTCTCATAAATAATGTCTGTGAAATCTGCCCTGGGAGTCAGAAATTCTGTTATTTTGGGTCAAGGATCAACATGTCATTTTTAGTTGGATATTTTTTCAAGACATTAGTGGTTTGCATCTATTTTATTCAAAGTGACTTCACATCAGGATCTTCATTGTCTATGTGTTTACATGGATAGTGCTTTACAGAGTTTTTCTAATACTAGTTAATACTTTTTTCAAATGTATTATTGGAAAGAGAATTGTGAAGATAACCTTGATAATACTATACATCTACTTGCTGAAACACACTTCTTATTATAATTCATATTAATTTTAATGGTGCAATTATGTTAGATATAATTAGTGGTGGATTGTGTGTTTCTTATTAGCTGCATATTTTCAAAATAAATATTGCTATAATATTGTAAGTAAATTGTTTGGAATTTTTGTACTCTCCATGGGGTTGCCCAAAAGTAAATACTGTTCTTTTTAGATTCCACTTCACATATATCTGATGAGAAATACATAAAAATAATACTATCATTATTTTCCTTTTGAATACCTTATAACTTCCTCTTTCTAATGCGCATACTTTTTCTTATTCTGCCTTCACAAAGTGACTTTGCCATTTGTTTTTATTTCGTGTTTTAGTTCCTCCACGCAGCTCTTCATAATGCAAAAGAATGAGCAAACCATCATGATTTACTTTAATCTTTAGCCTATTAAATCTTGCACTTGAAGGTCAAATTTAAGCAGAGGTAAATCTATGTTTCTTTAATATACTTTAATTCTACAAATAAAATGTGATTGAAATTAAATTGTAGTAGGATTTCATTTTAGAATTTCTTTCTTATTCATCTGGTAAATATTGGTTAAAGGGAGTATAATGAAGATTTGAACTTACTTGTTCCCCAGAGTACAGCCATCATTTTCATATAGTTTTGTTAGAATGTTAGGAGAAGATACTTGGTGAAAATAGTAAAAGTATGAGATTGCAGCAGGAAAATGAAAAGTCAGTGAAGGGTAATAGAAATTACTAGCAGCATGGGGAAGGCTTCAGCATAAAAGATGATGTGAAGAAACCCAGTGTTTAGTGTAATTAAATTTGAAAAGGGGAAATTTTCCCAGATTTAAATTTTTAAATCAAGAATTCATTCCTTTCTAGGAAAACTGAATGTGAAATTTAAATTTAATGAAAAAGGATTGGATGTAGTGTATTATGTGTTAAGAAAACCCAACAGATTATAAGTGATAGTTCTATTGGTAAAACTGGGGGGGAAAAAAGCAACCCTACCAATAATGCTTTTCAAAGCTTAATTTCTATATTACAGGTAGGATATGGGAAGAAAAGTTCAGAGAAGGCTTTGAAAAACTTTTAAATATTTCTACTATAAACATCTAGGAATATTTTTGGGCCTAACATTTATTTCTTCAAGTCATAGACATCACTGGAAACCATTAGACTAATACTGAATATTTTTGAAACAAAAATGCTGAAAGCAATTTTAATGAAATTTAAGAATCTCAATGTTACCAGAAACTTCCATGCAATGAAAAAAAAAAAGAATTTTTCCCTCTGTTACTCTTACAATCTAATGACTTATTTTATCAATGATCTTTTTGTGGGAAAATATGCAAGTGTCGGTCTGAAAAAAAATCTTTTCCTTTGTGCTGTACGAAGCAAACACTGCTGAGAGTCAACAGGTGTGTCAGAGGACAATTGGGGGCACCTGCTTCCTAATTCATGGTTTTGTCCGGGCTGCACCTGGGCTGGGGGTTGTAGCTCACAGGTTTGCTCTGGTGTCTTTGGGGACCTTGGCCCTCTGCAGGGGACAGGCTGGCTTCAGCCAGGCACAGGACTGTACAGAAGCAGGAAAGAGTCCTTCAGTGTCAGAGGTGAGTGAAATTGGTGGATTTGTCAGTATATGGCTGAACCAGAGGTTGGCTGAGCGGCACCAGAAGTTGTCATGTTTTTGGAAAATAGGCCTGAATTTTTCTGCAGAGGAAGATACTCTACAGCTCTCAAATCTAGTTACTTATTCATATGTGTTAGGTGAGGGTGGGATGGACTAAGTCTCCCATGGGAAATAAAAGAAGTAATCTCTGTATTACCTTCTAATAGGGCAGTTTATATAAAAATGTATTATATGGTTCAGCTATTCAGGCTGCAGCCATCTGTGTGGCATCTTGCTAGTGCCTTGAGCCCTGAGGAAAAACAGGATTGGAAATATTTTTCTCTTCAGTGCTTGGTGTTGGACCGTTCAGCTAAAATTTGACTCAGCTTATTGAACTTGTCTGAATGTTCAATGTGGTTCTCTGGCTTTGCATGAGGTGTCTTGGTGGCTACAAAGGCAACTCAGGTTTGAAAACCTTCCCCTGATCTCAAAATGCAGCAGATACTGAATACAAAAGAATTGTGGGTTTTGGTACGCTGGCTTCAAAAGAAATATTCTCAGAAATTTAATATAGGGAAATAATTTGAGTTATTGTGGCAGAGAAACCATTTGGCTGAAAAGGAGGTGAAGCTAGCAATTCAGAAACAAGGCTGTGGAGTGCATTGGTGGTGGAGCTGTGGGAGGGAGGAAAAATAACCTACTGTGCTGCAGCTGTGTATGTGTGAATTAGAAATACTCCAAGAATTTACATCTTTAGCTAGTTTTTTCTACTTTTTTCTAGTTCTGAAGGTGAAGTCTTAAATCTCTTTAATGGCATGTACAAATTTATGTGTGCTGCTTCAACATGTTAAAATATCAGAAAATTTATTTAAATGCTCAGGCTGTGCTAATTAAATCTGCTTAAAAATGATTTAATTGGAGTAGAGCAAATGTTCTGCAAACAATATCTGCTTAAATTGTTTATATTTTTTGGTTAGTATATAAACTTAAGCTATAAACAGATGATGTCTGAAATGGTCAATTTCCGCTAAGATCTTATCTGGGAGTGTGTATCCTCTTATTATATTGTAATGGCCAAGCAAAAAAACCACTTAGATAAAGTAACATTGTTCTAGAAGAATTTTAAATACCTTTCATTACGTTATCAGTTCCATAGGTGTTGTGTGTGACTAGTCAGCTGGGAGAAGTCATTAAATACAGGATAATAAGAATTTCTCATTTGCTAGCCTTGACACATTTTATGTTAAAATAATTTCAATCTTGTGTACAAAACTGGATTTACACAATGAACAAGTTCTTAGGTATCGTCTACCTTGTGTGTAATGAAGGGTTAAATTTTTTTTTGCTAGAAGGGTTATCAGATCAAAGGGCTAGAAGAAAGTGTATCTATTCCCCCTGTTCTTGCCAAGAAAGTGTACAAGGTTGACTGTCAAGAGTGTAGCAAAGAGTTGGCAGTGGTTCTGAGATGGTCACCATCTAACAGAAAGAAGCAGCCTTAGAATTTCTGATTTTGACTATTTAATTATGTATGAAAAGCTGGGGTTTGGAGTTTTTTTCCTCTAGTAAAAAAGTATGGTTTATGAAGAACAAGGAAAAAACTTCAAGCTCAGATTTAAAGAAAAAAAGTAGACTAGTTGTGATTTGAACATCAGGGATGTTGCTCTGCTGCTTAATCAATGTAGAGTTTTAAAATCTCATAAAAATGTCTTGCCTAGTGGCAAGATGCATCTAGCTGTCTGAAAACTTCCAAGATGTGCAACATTCGTAGCAAAAAGAAGCAAGAATTATAGCATGTTATGAAATATGCTAAATCATGCAGGATCTGACCACTTAGACAGGATATTCATTTGTACTAGTTCATTGTCTTTTTTGAGCAAGTTACACTCTTCTTTCATGCAAGAAAAGCATAAAATGTGCTTATTTTCCTATTGGGAAAATCCCTCCAAGATAAGACCTTTTTTAAAGAATTCTTTAACATTTCAGATACACAGAGAGTAATACATTGCAGCCCAAACGATTAGTCTGATCCCTTAAAATGATGATCAATAGTCTCACATTCAACCTCAAATGGAAACAGTACAGTTTGTTTGCCATTCTTCTTAGTCATTTAACTGTGCTGCTTCATGCTCTTGCAGGAGTTGGTCCTGTTGTTGTGTTCCCAGAACTATTTACTAAGGCTTTGGATCACCTTAGAAAAATATAAAACTATTTTAAAGTTAGTAAAATATCAGTAGTTAAACATTCTCATCATGTGTGTCAGTGTTGGGCATTGTGGCACTGTAATCATGGGCTCAGGTGTGCAAATTTTATTGTCCTTCACGGTTAATGATTTCTCTGTTAATCACTCAGAAAGGGAATAAAAATCCCTTAATACACAGTGAAGTAAATACTGAGCAACATCAGAATTTAATGCTAGTTTTGTCACTGTAGTGCTCTTAAAAAAAATCTGACAGCAGTTCTGCTACGTAAGGCATAGAAATGTACAGCTGTGATCTCAGCATTTTTGTGGCCATGTACCTACTTGTAGGCCTACTTCTGAGAGCAAGGTGCACTTTCCTCTGGGCTCCCTGTCTTCCCCTGACTGAACTGGTATCAGAGCTACAGCTGTGTCTTTCTTCTGAATAAATCCCTTTAATCTTCTTGGATAGCCACGGAGGGCTAAGAATAATCTTGCTCTTTAGATTTGACATTTTTTTTTGTCAAACACACACACGTGCATCATTTGTGAGATTGTCTACAGAAGCAGTATAGTGTTTTAAAATTTGAGAATGCAGAAATAAAAGAAGAGTAAAAATAAGTGGTTGTTACAGTTGCAGAGGTCTTAAAACTTCTAAACTTTATCTTACCTTTCAATGAAGTGTTATAAACTGGCTTAGGATGAAAGAAATGGAATCCTACAAAGACTTTTTTCGAGGGTGTGTAGTGGTAGAACAAGGTATAATGGCTGAAAGAGGGTAGATTTAGGTTAGTTATACGGAAGAAATAGTGAGGCACTGGAACAGGCTCAACAACAGAGAAGTTGTAGCTGCCCCAGCCCTAGGAGTGTTCAAGGCCAGATTGGATGGGACTTTGAGCAATCTGGTCTAGTGGAAGGTGTCCCTATCTGTGGCAGGTGGGAAGGGAAATAGATGATCTTTAAGGTCTCTTCCATCCCAAGGCATTCTGTGATTCTATAGAATCTGTGCAAAGTCTATGACAAGATGCCAAGATGCAAACTTTCTTTAGACTTGGGAGTCTATTGCTGCCATGTTCCCCCCTCCTCCCCCCCCACTATTTAACCTAAAGACCTTTCCTGCATAAATTCATCATTATCAAGTGCACACCTGTGGCTATGATGGAGGAACTGACTTATTTCATGCTCCTTGTTTTCTTCCAGGGTGAAAAGTGTGTTTATCTCTGTAGACAACAGACTGCTGCTAATCATCTGTAATTAAAACTTGTTCCTTGATTTTTAAGTTGGAGTTCTTAGCTGAAAGTTGTTCTCAAGATGACCATAGAACATATTATGAAAAAATACATGTAAAGTTTTGTGGATTTTTTCATCAGTCAAATTTAACTTGAAGTCTATTTGGCCGCTGAAATTGAAAAGAGGATAATACCAGTCTCTGTGAAGAGCGGCATGGTAAATAATTAATAAAAGTGGCTAATCAATAGATTCTGTTCTGAAGAAAACAAAGATGTATTAGAAATTGAAATATGTTGCAATATATTTCTCTCCAACATACTGGACATGAAGTGAGATGCATGTCAGACCAGAGGAATCTAAAATTTGTCTTGTAATACTCAGCTAAAAATGCAGATTTTTAATGTAGAGAACAATACATATTTTATACTCCTCATAATGAATGTTTTTCTTTGTGAAGAGGTTGTGATTTCCCCACCCTTACTCAAATCTTTTGACTTTCTTGAAGTAACTCTAGATTATTATGACACTTTGGGTTTAGAACATCAGAAGTCTGTGGCTAGAGTCAGTGTTAAGAAAAGTAGATAGAATTATTGTTTAGTTTCAAGGCTGGTGGACAGTACTTGTGCAGAGGAGTATCAAAATAATACCTATTTTTCAGAACCTTGCTTGCTCACAGTTCAATGCTTTCCCTGGTTTATATCTTTTCCTTATCCTGAATGAATTGAATAGCTCACACTATAGATGGGCTCCCAGTACCTAAACCAAGTTTCTTTTCCTGGAATTTAAACCAATTACTTCTCATAGTGCCTTAGATGTGGAAACAAACTTGAATACTGTTCCCATATATCTTTGCCCTTTTTCTCTCCTTAAGCCCAGCCTTCATCACAAATCACATTTTCTAAGCTTACTAATTTTCTAGTCATACTCTCAGCTTGGCCTAATTTTATCTCTGTCTTTATTGGACTAAAACTTGTCAGAGTAATCCAGTGTGGGATTCTCCTGCAGCACATCACAGTTGACAGAGCGGGGTCAGTTTGTGTAATGCATAGTTCAATCTGCTTATTGGAACCTTCTATGCAGTACTGCTGCTTGGCCTTTTATTTTCTTGGCAATTTTTCCTCAAATGTGTATGCTTTTAAAGGATTTTTGACATTTTGCCCTTTAAATATAAAACTTTATTTGAGAAGATCTTTTGGTGAAACAATAGGGATTCAGAAGTAGCAGACTTTTTTTCCAAAAATATGAAATTTTCTAAGACATTACTAAACATTTCATTTTATGTATTTATGTAAAAATAGATTAGGAAACAGAATAAACATTACATTGACTATACTAAAAATATTATGGGGAAAAATCATCCCAAATAAGAGTAATAAATCCACAAGATTAATAAGTAATGGTTGGTTTTATTTTCATTTATTTTGATAGTCATTCTTTTATATGTATTTGCAAGCAATTCAAGTAAGATTATGTTTCAACATATCATAGCATACTTTTATTTATAGGATTTATTTAACTTGTTTTTAGGGGACTCTTTAGTTATTCTCAATGCCTACTGACTTATTTCAGTGTACATGCCAAAACTCCTCTCTTTGTCAGTCATGCACTTATGAGTCCTCCCATCTGAACTTGCCCTCTCTACTGAGTCTCCTCCTGAAAATTCGCTAAAATATGTCCCCTAGACTCTTAAGTGGAGTCTTTTAAAATGTATATTCAAAAATTTAAGGGTTTTTTTTGTAATCAACTTTTTCTTATTCTAGCAGAGAAACTCTTGATGAGACTCTTGTCTATTTTAGCAAGGCCTGTTGCAATAGCACAATGAAGTGATTTTTCTTTTTCTCCTCCTCCCCACCCTCTTTGTGTTGATGGTTAAATAAGTTTACTGTACAATTAGGCGAATACCAGAGCTAATAACAGAGAGTAGGTAGGGTCACAGAGGGAGAAAAGGGGGGGGAATGGCAGTAGCTTTTTTTGTAGCAGTGAACCACTTAATCAGCTCTTTTGCAGTGCAGAGACTCTAATTAGTGGCTTGAATTTACACATCAAATTTGTCATGACAAATAAACTAGGCAGTCTTGATACTATCCTATAGATCACAAATGTATTTTCGCTCTGTCTTATTTTTGACTTGTCACTTCTGTTCTTAAGTGGAAGGAGAGATGCTTTTGTATTTTAAACATTGCTTAACCCTTCAGAATACTTTTTCAAAAGACAATACCAAGGGAGAAGATCAGGTTAGAAAGGTGAAATCATAAACTAAGTAAAAGCTGGCTGTATTCCCACAGTTTTGCTCTGTAGGATATTTGGAGCTGGTAAAGATATCATCTAAAAATATGAAAATTTGATGAGAAGCTTAAGTTGAAAAGGTCAGACTGAGGTTACAGAGGTGACCTGACTACAAGTGTTATTTGTCTTTTCCACAAGGGGATCCTAGTTTTCTCAGTTACCTAAATACATCTTTTCTGCATCTTGTAATTAAACTTGCAAGTATCTTTAACCTTTACCACCCTATTGTGAACACATAATGAGTAGAAAACAATAATTTAATACATCTTTCAGTCCTGGTTTTAACTTTCCTTTGATTTAGGAGTATAGGGGGTATTATAGGAGTTAATGTCAAAGATTCCTGTCACTTTGAATCCCATCTCTGTGAGTAGCCTTGGCTGTATTTAAGGAAGGTGTAAAAGAACATAAAAATTACCTTACTGGCACTTACATATCGTTTGGCACTGGAATACTGGTCATCTTGGGAATTCTAAAGTCAGAAAATACCACCTCTCTGCATTTAATATGCCTGGAGGGTTGTTTTTTTTCTTTTAATCACTGTTTTGTAACTTTTTAACTTGCATACTGGTTTTTGACAAGGAGTTCTACAATGTAAGTATAATGCATGAAGAAGTACAATTTTCTGTGGTTTTTTGAACTTTTTTTGCCAGTTTTGCCAGTTTCACAGGCTTGAGTGCTGATCATGCATACTGAAAATGAGTTGTTTATATCTGAACTGTATATAGAAGCATTTTACAACTAAAATTGCAGATGTTTCACATGTCAAAGGTCCATGTGAAACTTCTTGTCACTGTTTTTTCCTGGTTTGATGTTGCTTGATTTATTTTTATATTTTAAAAAACCTAAATATGACTTTCAGTGAATCTCAAGTTCAACCTGTTTTCCAGAAAGCACTGCACTTCAAACTTGTGCTAATCAGTACTTTTTAACAAAACGTTCCATCTATAACCACCAGGAGTGTCACTTTCTGTTGAATACTACAAGTGGTTCATGGCTCTGACAAGTATTTTAATCATCATGATGAAATCTAAGGTTTAGGCATGTATTACTCCTTTGAAGGATGTATGATATTAACACTGGAAAACTATTAACATTGCTCACCAAGAGATTACAAACTGCCAAAGATACTATGCCTTTAAAATTTTGCTTAGAAGTCTTTGTTCTGATGGGGTTTTTTTTTTTATTTTTTAACAAACCAGCAAGATTCTGAGGAAAAGATAGCAGCCTTTAGAGTCCCCAAACTTTTTCTATGGCTTAGATGCTTTTTAGATCAGAGAGAATTTAATTTATTTCATGGTCTGAGAAAATGTCTAGAATGGTTTTTGTTTGTTTTCTTATAAAGTCAGAAGCACTACAGATTGTGCAAGCTCGCAATAGCTAAAACAACTGTGTGTACTGCAACTCTTTTTGGAAATTGCAGTAAAAGAGTCTAGGAAATTATTTCCTATGTATTTCTTTTTACTGAATATTCTAACCCCTGCTTTGAAGATACTCTGTGAAATATCTTCAGAGTTCCCCTTTGGGAGAGAAGACTGACCTTTGTCGTGACCGCATAATGTTTGAGTAACCGGCTGGCAAGTCACAAGTGACCTCTACTGTATTAATCTGCTTTTATAATCCTTTCACTGTTTCCTTTTTTTTTCTACATTTTTTTTTTTTAATCTGCATACATTTCTCACCATGACTGAATTTTACAGTGTTATGTGCAGCAAAGTTAGAGGTAGGTGGGTTTGGCCTACACAGCTGTGCTGGAAAAAGTCATTACCATGGAATCTGTTATGCTGGAAAGATTGGTTTTGTGCTGTTTCACTTGAGAAGTGAGCTGTGACTGGTGTTGTGTGCTGTAGCAGAGCAGCTGCCATGCTGTGGCTGGATTAGCAGCTCTTTGTCAGTGCTGTGCATCATCCAGCTGCAGGAGCAAAGCCGTTTCAGTCGGTCAGGTATGACATCTAAATTGCAAACTCTTTGGACCAGGAATCCTGCACACCTTCCTCTTCTTGTCTAAACATATATATGTGTCTTTCACTGATAGTCCCTGTAAGCCTTTGGGTTACCTACTACTGCCACAAATGTTCATGAGACCAAGGAAGCCCTATTGCAAAAGCTGAGGATGTGAAACAGAGGAAATAGCATCTTACAATACAGTGCTTACTGAAATACTGCTGCTACCAGCAATAAAGGAACCATGACCCCAGTGAAAATTGGATCTTTACCCAAAACAATGCATTTTGTTGCAAAATACTTGCATCTAGATAAGGTTCTAAGGCCTTAAGTCCATAGATGATTATTTTTAATTAATTCTGTATAAAACTAAGGCACTGTGTACATGCATACTCCATACAACAGCCACTCCATACATTTATCACAACATTCAGTAAACTACTGAGAAGAAATAAATAATGATGCTGCCTGGTTATGTTATGTGTCAGGACAAGGGTCTGTCAAGGGTATCAGGTTCATTTGATGTCTTTGATGTTACAAGCAACTATGGAAATATAGGTACATAATTTATGTTACAGCTTGAATATCTCCCAGCAACCTCACAAATGATGCTTGAAAGTCATTAATCACCATGAAAGTTAAAGGAAGATCACTGAAATCTGATACGTTGTACTGCAAGAGTAGTTTATTTGTCACCTCAGGTGAGTCCCTGGTACATGCTCAGTGTTGCAGTGTATGAGGGGAAGCAAGAGAATATTCATTCCTGAGCAGAAATGTGTGGAGAAAGTTCTGAACTTCTGAGCTGGAATAGCTATTTTGGGTGCTTTAAAACCGGCTTAATTGATTGCACTGCTTGCTCTGGGAAACTGCACTTGAGCAAAAGAAATAGAAAGGCAGTTTGTGTCCTTTAGGTCAGGATTACTGTTCTGGCTAGAATACTGTCTGGGATTTTAGATTAAAGGAAAACAATGCTTCAATTTTTTTATCCTTATTAATGTTATGTAATTCGTTCTTCTCTTGACCCTGAGATTGATTTAGAATGTGTTGATTTGGGATGTAATTAAATATTTTTTTAATACATTGATTTATTGAGTAGTTCTTCTATTTTGACCTTAATTATTCAATTTTGGTTAGGTACTATGAATTTTATAGTAGTTTTTTTTATCCTGATATTTGATCACTTATTAATTTTCAGAAAACCCTTGAAAACAAAATGTAATTGCAAGATGAGTCACTAACATCGAAAATTTAAAACAATAAATTCAATGAAATTCTTACTGGCCAAAAAGGTTTCATGCCTAGAGATTTTAACAAGGGAAAACTTTAACCTTTTTCCATTTCTAAATAGGACATTTTTACTTAACCAATGTTGCAGATATAATAACCTCAGATATATTACCAGTCATGAGTTCTGCAGTGTTATATATAAAAATCTTGGATTTAATAACTAATTCTTCTCAGTTATTTAAATAGTTGATACTCATCTGATTAATCTGAAATATTAAAGACCCCCTAGGGCTGGGATTTTATTTTAATTGCCTCTTTTTGTCCCCATACCACTGTTTTATTGACTTACTTGAAATATTCAAGAGATTAGCAAGGCATAAGTTTTTACGTCACACAAATATCCTGGTTTGACCTTATTCAGAGATTATTATGTATTCCTATTACACAGCTCAGTCCATAAAATTCCCCTTGCAAGTTTTGCATGCTTTGTCTTCAGATTTACTGACTCTACTAGAGTAAGGACTCCCAAAGGTAAAAGATTTCTTCTTGTCTTAATTATTTTAAGCCTATGGTTGATTCTTTTTTTCAGATAAAAACATAATCTTTCTGAAAAATTTGATTATGTAGCTGTAACACTTTCTACTCTGCCTCGACTTTCCCATACAGTAGTTTCTATAAAATTTTAATGTTTTCTCCCAGATGATAAGCTCAATTAACTAATGAAAACATACATATGAATCTCTTATGAGTTACTGTCAAGCTCATGCAGTGTTTATGGTCTTGCATGGTTCTGGAATAATGCAATCAGAATAAAACCTTAGAAATAATTTATTTTACAAGTAGCTATTCAAAAACTCTCAGAATTGTTGTTTAGAGTAATAATGACAGAAGGAAGAAATCAACTTGTTTATCACAATCCATTGTTCCTACTGTTGCAGTTGTTACATATTGATGTGCTTACTTACTGGAATTTGCTCCTGAGTGGAAAACATCATCCTCCAGCCTGTTTGACTTCCTCCTCTGTCATCCATTCTGTGCATTGCATTCTGATGTAGCTTGCTAGGATAAACATCTGTATCATGGGATGTCGTAGACTGTGTGCATGTATGGTGACACAACTTGTGCAGCCTGACAATGTAGAGCCTTCAAATACGTATTAATATGGAAGCTGAAAAATGCAGTGAAAAAGAAGACAAAGGGAATGTGACACTATACTTCAACTCTAAATAATGAATTTCTTTTTCTGTTTCTTCTGTTTTCCATGTGAAGCCATAGTGTCTATTAAAAATAAATCTGATTCTTGTAGATCATGTTTTCCAGGTTTGACAAATCATATGAAAACCTGTGAAGAAAATACACTTTTATCTTTTTTCTTATTCCACAAAAATAGAAGTATTTAGCCACATCAGATTTTGTTCATGCTCTTGGCTTGCTTGATTATAAAAGGGGACAGGGAAGGAATAAAAAAGGATAAGAATAAAAAAACCAACTGACTATGACTAGCCAGACTAGATAAAAATACAAAAAAAAATCTATATTTATATATATTTACAATATACTTAGTCTGTCTTTTCTTGTATGCTTTCTTGCTGTTTTAATCTTTTTGGTATATTTATGCAGCTTTCTTTTCTATGTTTTTAGTTTAATGCTACCCCTACAATGCCCTGTTATAGTCTCAATTTTCTTAATATAATCCTGCCTGGTTTTGAATGCTTAATTTGCTTATTAAAGTACTCTTCTCTGTGATTATACATAAAATACTTGCTTCCCTTTGTCTCCTTTAAGGTTCCCAGTGGCCATTTCCTTAGTCTCTTTTTTTGGTGATCTGACTACAGGACTATTTTCTTTCTCTGGGGTAAAGTTTCAATTTGTGCCCTCTGTGTGCTGTCACACACTGAAAATTCAAGCTAGCCTGAAGAGTACTTATAGCACCCAAATCAGTTGGAGGAGCAGTAGATATTGCAAAGTGATGTTCTCCCATTAATTATTGTTAAGCAGTCATTTTTATATCATTGTCTTGAAGTTTTAGTCTCTTGTCATATGAAGAATGAAAAAAGTACTGGCTTTATCTCCCAGGATTTCCTTGTACCGTTATCCAGCCTGTTCAACTCTGATCTACTGATTTTTTTTTTTAGATACTACCATAGATATGGGCCTTGAGAATGAGCCTGTATCAAAAGAGAGGTTGAGGGACTTGTTCAAATATGGAATGTTTATAAAGTACAGCAGGGAGAAGAGAAAGTACAAAGAAGTGCATATTGGTCAAGATGGGCTTCAAAACTGAGTGAAGATAACAGCTGAAATGGTAGCCTGGTAGGGACAGCTTTAACTATGCATTAGACACCACTGCTTCAACTAAGTGCAGTACCTGGATAATGAGTCAACAACAGAAAGTAAGTCACAAGTTTTAGGTAGATCCTAGAGTGTATACATATAAGGTGATATTTAAGGATTTTTCTTGCAGCTCTACATAAAAGCTCAGATCTCTGTTCTAGTTAAGTCTTGCCAACAGCTGTTCATCAACCATTAGTATAAAGAACTGGAGGCAAAGCCGCTTTGATGAGATAAATGTCCCAGGCTTGATGCAAAGACATACAAATAATACCTTACACATGCTTACATGAAAAGAAAGGTATTTTTCTTTTTTTTTCTTTTTAAAGAGAGATCAGTGGGGTTTTGCTTGCTAATTTTTTTTCTCGACTCTTTTTTTATTTTACCATACAAGCATTATCAGTATTTTCCCTCTGTGTTGTCTTAACACTTTGGAAGAATGTCCATAAATACCTATAATGTTATTGCTGTCTTTCTGGTTTATGATTTCCTTATTTTGAACTTCCTCTGCAGCTGCTGCTCTGCCCCATGTTGACACAGCAGTCTGCTGTGGCATTTTCTACTCTTCCTGTCACAACTGGCCTGCAGCTTGTGTGCCCATTGGCCTGCAACTCCCTGACTTCTCCAAACACCCCAGAAACCTCCCATCCTCTAGACACAGTACAGAGGACTAACCTGGTCTGTTGTTAGAGAAATCCCATGTACTAGGAAAGCAGAAAAAACTATCTAAAACATACTTGCGTCAGTTACTTCACACTGTTGGCCATTTGAATCTCAACCAAGAGCAAGCATGATGTAAGCTACCTGCAGTTGCATCACCTTGAGGTCTCTGACTCATTCAGCTGTTCTTGAGTCCTCTCAGAGGGGCACAAGGACAGTGAAAATGGCCTGACAGCAGCCTCAAGCCCTTCCTGTGCGGGTTGTGCCATCATGTGCTTGCCATGCCAATGGCCAACATCTGGTCCTTGCAGCTGGAGGACAGAATTGCTTAAACTCACTTTTCTGAAGTGGTAGCTGTTTAAGAGAAGAAGTTGTCTTTTGAGATAGTAAATAAAGAAAAGTAATGCCTAGAATATGCATGATGAACTCAGATTGAATGAAATATTTTCCCAAATTGCTACCATCTAATCCAGATATTGGTATCTGTAGCTATAGAAAATATGTTGTCATTAGTCCAAGAGAAGGAAGATTATATGAGAAAAATGTGAACCTTGCACTGCAGCCTTCCTGATTTTATCTTAGTGGACATTGAAGATGTTTAGGGGTAGAACAGGCTTTTCTCATACCTGCCCAGACCTTGGAGGAAAAATGCCAAGTATACCTGTGAAATTCATCAGGCTGCTGATCAGCTACTGTATATTTTAATGACAAAAAAAAAAAAAAAAGACAGCAATCAACCTGGGCAGGGAAAACCATTAATAATTCTAACAGGCTACCTACAGATTGCCTTACAAAAATGTGTGAAAATTTGGAAGAAATAGGAGATCAAATCTGTACAGACATGGCCTGATTAATAGCACAACAAACATCAGGTTTTCTTTTTCTTAAAATGCTAACTTTCTCAATTTAAAATATGTCCTAATTATTAATGAGTGGAGTTCTTTTTTTTTTCTTTCCCTTTATCATAAGAGAAAACTGATGTATTCATTCTGCCTCTGTGTTTATTATTCCAATTTTGGAACAGTCGTATCTTCCTCCAATGCTAGGTCTCACATAGTGCTGTTTAGTAATGTGAAAAAGTTTCCATTTGCCCTTCACAACTCAGTGAGCTGTAAACACTGAAGTAATTGAGCCACCCACATCCTAGTCTGCAGGTGATACGAGTGATGTCTTTTATTAGCACTTAATTAAATTGCAAATGTTATGCTAAACTGTGAAATTGCTGGCAAAAATTGAATGACTGGATTAAATGACACTATTTTTTAAAATAAAAAGATCATTGCGTAATCTGGAAAAAATATATTTTTCAACTCTCTTGGAGCAATTAACCTATGCTCTGCTGGTTAAAAAAAATCCCTCAGCATACTGAAATTTGAGGCTGTTGCAACATTAATTTCACACCTTCCTAGTTTATCTTAATGACTTCAGATTATGACAATGAAGATTAAATGAATCTCATTCAATCTGTAGTAGTAAAGAGATAATATACACTTGAAACAATCACAAATGACTAAAATTAAGTTTTATATTATTGCATTAAGATTTGAGGAGGGATTTAATAACTTCAGTTTATGAAAACTTGATTCTTTTTCAGTTTGGGGAAAATTGAATTATTTGACTTATTCCCATTTGTGTATTTGGATGTGTGCCTGAAGAAGTCTAATTATGCAAAAGCCTCTTGATAGGACTTTGTTTGGGACTAAGTATTTCCTGTTAAAATTTACAGCTATCAGTAGAACATGCTGGCTACTGCAAGGATTGCTGCAGCCAGCTGGAAAGAGGAGTATTCTGATGGGAAATGGGAGGCAGGAGGGCTCCAACATCACATTTTTCATTTGAAGGATGAAGCAAAAACAATGTGGAAAAATACAAATTTTCCGGTTGCAAAATAAGAAGGAGCTATAGACTGGGAGAGGAATTGGGTTACCATCCAGAATTATTTTTATTATCTAGGATTACAAACCAAAACCAAGAACAAAAAACATGTCCCTTTGTAAGTGAGTAGGGGTAATCAAACAACTACTGCAACTACCTTCATTCAGTTCTTCAAACCTGAAAGCTTGCACTCAGTTTCAATAGGTAGTGTTTCCCAAATATTAAGTTAAATATTTTAGGATTATTTCTTTTAAATCAGGTTGACGCTCCACAGAAGATAATTTTAAATTAAAATAATTTCTTTGGGGTTTTATCTCTTTTTCTCTAAAGCATTTTTTTAAGTTAAAAAAAAGTATCAATTGTATGCTTATTGGGCAAAGCCAATGTTCTAAATGGCACTGAAAGTGAGGAAATTGCAATGTGAATTTTTTAATTGTGTATTTTAAGTTGTTTTAAGAAGCTGAGTCTTTAAGCTCATACTGTGCTCTCTGGATAACTGGAATGAGTTTGTTGTTGTTTACATGGTCTGAATTTTCATGGATTCACTGGACTTGTAACATATTAATGAGAAGTACTAGGTCTTCTGCACATATGTAAATGAAGGCCTAGCAACAAAAAAAAGTGCTTTCTCTTTCAGCATTTCTGCAAAACAGCTGCCTAATGCTGTCTGTATCTGGAGAAAGAAAAAATTGGAACTCCAAACATATTATAGAAATGAAGTTTCAAACTGCAGTAGTGTGCAAATCTGTACTGTAAGGTAGAATTTCAGTGAGGCAGAAGTCTCCCTTTTTCTATGGGAAATTACTGTAATTATTATGTGCTTTCTTATACTAACCATGAGATTTCTGGATATTCTTAAGAATAGCTCTAAAACATACCAGATTGCACAGTTGATATATCCAAGAGTCACAGTTTTTAAACAAGTGCCAACATCTGAAAAAAGTGCAATTAATGTTGGCTGAAACAAGATTAATTTCTTACTGGGGCTTAGTCACTCAAAATAAGACATATTTAATCTTCTTTTCTCTCATTTCATACTCTCTTACAAAAGATTTCAATGAGCTTGCTAACGATAATAAATTTCCTTTTAGGTACTTCAGGGGGTTTTTGTGGAACTGCAGTTATACGATGTGGTATTTAGACAGTTGTCTAACTTAACTGATACTGCAGAGGGGAAAAAAGAACTAGATTGGTGATAACCCTAATCCAACAAGAGACCTGGGCACATACAGATTAGTCTGTGCAAGACTCAACTTCTGAATCTTATTTGTGGGCTTCACATGTCACCTTAAACAAGGAGACGGGATGCATGTGAATAAGCACACACACTTTTTTTTTGTTTTCATTTTTTTAATTACATGCAGAATGTTCATGGATCTCATTTCTAGATCTGTCAGGCTACCCATGTAGTAGGTCATGTGGGTTATAGTGTCAGTTGAAAGATGAGAGGCAGTTCAAATTGAGACCTGGCATTTTTTCTATTTCAGGCTATAGATACATCCATACAAATAATATACTGCCCAGTTGTACTGTGTATGCCATGGAGTCTCCTGCATCCCACAGATGTTTAAACTCGAGGGCTGCCATTAAAGTGGTTGGTTGGTGGAGCCCAAATTACCAGACTTGCTAGACCAGAAGAAGAAAGATCAACAAAGACATGGTACTGGTTTAGTGAACATGCCACTAAAATGGAAGGAAGAGCCCTAGGTGTTTCCATGTTCCAGATTACCTCTTTCTGAGCAGTCCTCATTAATTAGATTGAACTGACAGCTGTGTATTAGTAAAAAGATAAAGGGAAGAAGAAAACATCCTGGACTTCTTTCCTCAGACCTTGCTAGGGCAGGCCAGAGCAGAGATAGATGTTCTGATTCAAAATCTGTTGAGGACAAAGGAGAGATACTTGTCAGTTTAGTAGATCCTGGACTGGATTTGAAGTGAAGTGACAAGTAAGCCTCCAAACCCATTAATTTTCATTTACTTAGTGACTTTTCCTTTTTTCTCTCTCCTTTTTTTCTTTTTTTTTCTTTTAACAAACGGATGGTTATTTGTTAATTAATAATTTGACTTAGATCAGCTTCTCAAAGATTGTTGAAATGCTTTTGGAGAGTAATAACTGTCAATTTACGTTTCCTTATAAAAATGAAGGCAGTGGGAAAGCAAAACATACTTCTTGTTTTCTGAATAAATTTCTATAAGATTATATTTGTCATGTTTCTGTGAACGGTAGCTATTGTTAACTGTAACTATTAGTTGCTGCTTACATTAGTACACTTGTCTGAAAGCCTGTGTAAAATTCCTGCAAGTATTGTTTACTTGAAATGCCAGGTTCTTAAAATTTAATGACTTCTGTAGTACTGAAAAAGCTCATCTCAGAATACAGAAAGAGTCTCTCTTAAAATGGTCATTATTCTGGATACCACATTTATAGCTGATTTGGTGGTTATGTTTGTTCACATCCTCAAAGATGAAACAAGCCAGGCCATACCATGAAGTAACCAGAAAGCATTTTGAAACCAAATTTGCATCTAAACTTTAGAGCCTAATATTTTATTAAATAGTTAGCCAGCACCTTTTTCTGTAAGCTTGTTCCCATTTTTGAAGGTACTTAAGACTCAAAAGAAAAAGTCTGATAATATTCAAGCCTTTCAAGGAATTATGGTTGTTATTGTTTATGAGCTAATAAAAATTATTTAGGACAACTCAGGTAAAGTACTAAAAAGATTTCAGTGCATTCAAACAGACAGGGAACTCTGAAAATTGCAAAATCCATTTTAACTACTGTGTGATAAAATGGGAGGTAGTAACTGAGTTGCAGCCAACAATCCCTATGCTTTTAGCAGCTTCTTGCTGTTAAACTATTACTAAATCAGCTTTCTCAAAACCCAGTAGCAGGATATGAGCAAAATAGAGGAGTGAGGAGTCACTTGGGAAGTGCACTGCATGAGGATTGATGTGCAGTTAGGATTGCTTGTGAACTACATGGAGAGGTTTACTTGAAAGGGGATGCAACATTATGGGTAGCAAATACTGAACAACCTTAAAGAAAGGGTTCTAAGTTATCTAGGATAGATAGATAGAGTACGGCATTTTTAGTTTTAGATCTGTCAGTCTGGGATTAGGAATTAAGTAACGGACTGGGAAAAACCTTGGGCAAATAGGTAACTTTCTATATTTATGTGCCTCTTCAGTGCTTTCAGTAAAAGGAGCTGAGCAGCTATTTCAGTCACTCTGACTTTGGATTTTCAAAATTTCAGCCTTAAGGGATCATCTTGGACTTACTGGTGTAGTCATGTGACATGGCATCTAAGTTTATACTCTAAGTAAAAGACCTCTTCATGAACTCCTGATTGCAGAACCTTTAAATGCCTACTCTGTTACTTAAAGAAAAGGTTTCTTCTTCATGTATTTCTGTCTGGTGGTAGCTACTTGAAAGATTCTACTTAGCTTGTGCTTTTTTAAGGACTTTGATACTTTGATAAGCTGTTTTGCATAGGCAAGCCATATCTGTTATTTGATCTGCTGCAACAGGAACAGTTGAAGAACAACAGCCAGAAATTACTATTCTTCTGATTATGCATTTTAGAATAACTGCTGTTTTTCCTATATAGGTTCACAAAGTAGAAAACTCAAAGCAGGGTTTGCTTACATATGAAGTCTAGGATAAGTGCTTACATTCTGACTTGTGGCTCTATAGGGCAGTGATATCCTAGATTATCTTTAGAGATCACCATAAATGCTATGTTGAAATTTTACTGACCGTAATTTAGAAATTCCTCTCACTGGGAAACGTATTCCTCTCCTAACACGGTCATCATTCCTCATGTGCCTTTTATTGACTGTAACAAGGCTCTTAGGAGCATATAATCAGGCACAGTCAATAGGCTCTGCTTGAAGGTTTGCTGGTATGCATTGGCAGAATGCTAATTTATTTAGCTGGGCTCTATGTCTAAATGCCACACATAGGCTGCATGTTTCTATTAGTTGGAAAATGTAGAATTTGCATTGGGCAGATGGTAAATTGGCAACCTGGTGCACCTGTGTAGAGGACTTGAGGGCAGAAGTGGTTTCTCCTTCACATAGGTCATTAATTTGCAGGAGACAAAACTACTCTGCTGGGGAAAAGTGACTTTAAAAAAAAAAAACAAAGGGGCAGAAGGGAGGCAGAAGAGTTCAGGTGGGTTGGATTGCACTTCACTCCATGAACTGTTCTAGGGGTAACTGTGTTGTACCTTACATCTAAGCTGCTTGAAAAAAAGTATTTGCAGATGTCAGTAAGTGACAGAAAGTGAAGGGCATAAACCTAGAAATACCAAGCAAAGGAGATTATTCTCTGCTTTGGTTAACCATTGCTATTTAAAAATAGTAATATGTTCTGAATGTGGTTAGTTGCCTGCCCTGCTGTTACACAGCTGTAACATAAACCATCCAAGAAACAAAACCGCAAACTAAAATAACTCTGTTAAAAAGAAGCCCCTAAAATTATTAAATATAGAAGTTTTTTCAATAAAGTTTTAGACCTTAGTAGGATAAATAAGTGCAGAAAAATAAGTTCTTTTAAAACTGTCTTCTTTTGTATCTTGGCCTTTTGTTTTTGTAAGTACCTGAGGTTTTTTCCATCAATGAAATCGTGTGTATTCTGGTTTTGATGTTATTCCAAAACATAGATCAATAAGATCTGCTGAGGATTACTGAGGCTCCATCTGTTCTTGCCATGAATAGGAAATACTACAGATGGTAATGAGCAGGTGTACCCTTCCTATTGCAGTTATGCTCAAAACCACTGTAATATTGGATTGAAAAGGCGAAAACATTTTAGTTCTAAACAGCTTTCTCCAGTCTTTTCCAGACTGTGTATTTGTCTGACAGACATCTCAAAATCATTTTACTTTTCCTTAACAATCACCAAAATGTGTTGAGTGATTCTCTTTTCTGTTTGCTTGGGGAAGGGGGGGTAGGGGGTGTGTTTTGTTTGGGTTTTTTGCTTGAAATTAGCATTGTTCTCAGCCCAGGTAGAAGGCACTTCTGCGTCCAGTCTAAAATGACATATAATATTTTAACAACTTAGTGCCTATGAATTTATGCTCACACTTCCTTTTTACTGGCCTAATAAATTCTGAGGGGCATTGTGTACCTTGTTTTTGTTTTGTTTTGGTTTTGTTGTTTTGAGGTGTTTTAAGTGCAGAAGAGAAGACAAACACCAGCCAGGCATCCTAAAAATGTGCGTGTCAGTATGGTAGGTGCCTTGGAGGTGATCCTTGCTTTGCCCTGAGTACTGGGCAGGTTTGAAAGCAGGTCTCTCCCCCTGAGGTGACTGTCATAAGCTGCAGCAATACAGACAGAAGAGAGATAGGAACCACCCTAGTTTCAAAAATGTAGTACCACAATCTCTGTGAGAATAGGTTATTTTGTAGAAGGTGACAAGCACCATTAGGCACTTCAATTACATGTATTCTGTTTATTTATTTTGTTTTTTAGTTTTAATACTCAAAATGAGGTGAATTTGACTGAAGTGCATGCTGGCATGACCAGTGTAGCTGCTACTACAGAGTGGCTGAGGTGAAGGATGAGGAAGGCTTTGAGAGACTGGTGTTCCCACTGAATTTAAGACTTGTGGACATAACTCCTGCCCTGTTATATCTGGGGCTGTGACTGTTGGGTAAGTGGCCTGTTTCATACAAGGATCAGAGCCTGTGACAGTTCATTTTGGTTTATGACATGCTGTTTATGGGGATAGAGGTTGAGAGATGAATTCAAAGTGGCAGAAGTGTAATGAATGTACTTGGACAGCAAGGGAGATGGAGAACTCTCGTATGGAAGCTAGCACAGCAAAAAAAAGCAGGAGTCATATGATCAAGACAGAGAAAAAAAATTATCTAAGTTAAAGGATTAAGCTGGTACAAGTAATAGGTTAAACTCTCTGTGAGAGCTTATGCTGGGAAGCAATGAAGTTTCAAGACAGTTTTCCTAAAGAAACAGGAATAAAATAAATCCCAAATTTTTAAGGAGGAGTTTCTTCAATTCATTAAAAGGATTGTTGAATGTGTGCTGAGAATGAACAATGCTTACTTTTGGTGCTGGATTGCTGTGAATGTTGAAGTCAATAATTTTATAACTAGCTTTTAATCTTTTGATGCTGAGGGATTTAACAGTATAAAAGCTGCATTTTACTCCGTGAGCAATCCTGCCCGATGGAGAATCCTATTCTGATGGTCTCTTCATTTTTTTAATCAATTTTGTCTTAGAAGAAATGCTTTGCCAAATATTTGGAAATTGTCTATTTAATTTTATAGCTCACCTACATCAGGTATGTCCTTCTCTGGTTTTCCGAAGCGAAGAGGATTTACAGTAATACCGAATGATTAAATTTTAGATAAAATTGATCTTTAGTGTTTGTCTGCCTATATAAAAATGTGATAATGAAATAAAAAGAAAAAAAGTCCAGCTCAAACAACTGAACTATTTGTTTAAGTCATTCTGTTAACTTGGAAAAATGTTGATCTAATAATGATGAAAAGAAAGACTTACACCACCGGAAAAGCTGGCAGCCATCATTCTAATGCTGCCTCATGCTGCTTCCTTGAGGCTGTGAGAAGGAGTTTAAACAATTTGATGGTGATACTTGCAGATTAAAAATTTGTAGCTAGATCATATTCAGTACCTTCACTGCTGCTCCAGCAGCTCCCATGTGATAGTGAGACCACCCAGGCTGCTATTATGGCTCCAAACCTGTTTTCTCTGAACACTGATACAACAGTGTTGTAAGTGGTATTCAAAAAAAGTGGTATTCAATCAAATTTCTAATTTTAATAAACTTCATGCTCAGGATGATGATTTAGTAAATTTTATCTGTCCTAAAAGAAAAAAAATCTAATGTTTAGGACATATTAGTTTGCAAAAAAAAAAAAAAAAAAAAAAAAAAACTAGTCTGATGGTTTGCAAGCCTCAAGTTCAAAGTTACCTAAAACTAAGAACAGATTTCAGTCTATAGGCATGTCTTTTCCTGATCCAACAAAACACTAAAGTGGAAACTTAAGCTAAAACAAATTGATAAAGAAATTGGAGCCTTTTTGTATGTTGAAAAGCTAAGATTGTACTTGAATTTTTTTTCCAATGTATTCTGGAGTTTCAGTCAGGTGAAAACAAGTTTTCCTAAATTACTGTTTCTTACTATTTAGTTACTGTACAGTTAATTCAGCACTTCAGATAAATGAGAAAGCTTTCTTCTTTCAAGCTTGTAAATGGTAAATGTTTCCTGGCATTATGGGGAAGCTCAATTTTTTTCTTTCTTTTTGTAATAGGGCTAGGAACAGGATTTTGCAAATAATGAACACATGCTATAGCTTCTGTGGGTGTGACTGAAAGCATACTAGAGTATGTTCTGAAACAATGATTGCAAAATATTACTATTCTTATGTCCTTTGGATAATTTTTTGAGTAAGAAAAAAAGCTTTTTTAATGGCAATAAAAGAACACAAGGAAGTGGGAAATGCAGTTATTTGATACTGCTATTTAAAAATCCTTTAGCCAATGCAAGGTAATATGAACTTTTGTATAAAAAACTCTGTCTTATAAATTTTGCAATTTTATTCTTAGCTCAAAATTGGATCAATTGAATTAAGATTTTGTAATGTTTAAATGTTAAAATGGTTTTAGTTTTGTTTCTCTTTTTAGTCCTAATTGCAGTCTTTCATCTTACATCTTGCAGTCTAAAGGGAAAAAAGCCAATACACTCTATTTAAGTGTCCCATTATATGAGTAACGCTCACATGTAAATGGCCTTTGGGATCTATAGATTTGATTCTTTTATGGTTTTATTTATAGCTTCTGAAACTATGACCAGCTGAGCAACTTAGAAAAGCAAATCATACTTTTATACTGGAGTCTGTACTCCATGCTCTGTTTTTCTATGTGTTCATCAGAAAGATAAAAATGAGGAAAAGACTGAGCCACAATCTTCTCTTGACTAACACTGTGAAAATCAATGAATCTACATGATCAATAAAAGGAGTTGACTTCATTTGTTCACTTCATCAGTATTACAGAATCTGTGCCCATTTTTCTTATTCATGTAATTAGCAATGGACTAAGAATTAAAAGCGCAGAAAAACAAAGCTAAAATATTTGGAGTATTTTTTGTTCCCTGAATGGAAAATCTTGCTGGAAACCCTTGTGTTTTCTAAAAGTGGACTTGGTTATTTCTCTGAAGATGTTCTGGAGGAGTGTAATACAGAGCAAGTTACCATTCTCTGTATTCTTTTAGCTTAGCAATAGCAAAACCAGGTGCTTCTGCATCACTTGTTAGAAATGTGCATGTACTCTCATACATCCTGCAGTTAATAGATAAGCACTGCAGTGTTAAGCAGGCTTTATGGAAATAATGTGGAAATTTGTATGAAAAAAAAGTGGAGCAGAAAGCTACCAGTCCGTGACCATCGGTCTCCAATGTGTTCTTCTTGAGATTCTGAGAAGAGTTGATAAACTAAAAGCAAAAGCAGACAGAAAAAAAATGCTGCTGGAGAAAAGCAGATTGTTGTGTTAAAAATTGGTAGACATAGGCTCCTTTGGTAGTTCAGAGAAAGGACTAAGTTTGGGAAAATAACCACAGAAGAAATAAACTAATTTTTTAATTTTCTTAAACTAGAGCAGCGATAAGAAGGGGCTATGAGGTACCAAGATATATTCAATACTCTGAAGGTATTGAATAGGAGAGCTTTTTTCCCCACTGGATGGCCAGCAATGTTCAAAACAAGTTAGAACAACAAAATTAAATTTAGGTATTGTGCCTTTAACAAGTGAAAAATATATTCTTTGCTATACTTTTAATTTTATAGCATTAATTTAATTGTTTTTTGTCAACTTTTGTTGATTTGTGGGAGCAGCAATTAGTGTCATCTTTACATGAATTGATAAGAATTACTTTCTTTTGTAATTTGCTTTAAAATTTTGGAGTAAACATAATTAGCTAGCATCTTTTGTAGCATTTCAAAATATATAAATATCTTGTCTCATTCATACGTGCTTTTGATTTTGTATATTTGGGGGTTTCAGTTACATACTTAATTTACTCAGCAGCAAATTACTGCATCTTGCTGCTTTGTGGAATGGAAATTATTCTGCCTGTGTATCTAAAGTACTTTAATTATAATGAAACATTAGCTCCTGGTACTCTTGTATACTCCTGTAATCTAGCTGATCTCTAAAGATCATTGTAAAACATGTCAATAAGACAGCTGTAACAAAAATGAAAGAGTGATTGTGAATTTGTTTGAAAATTAGAAGATTTTTTTCTAACAAAAAGTGCGTCTTGGACTATGACCTATCCTGTTATGTAGACTGCAGAAAAATGCGTCTTAGGAATGGGTCTTGGAAACTTTAGAAGGCCACACTTTCTGCTGAAGTACTTTGTCAAATTATTCAGATAAACTCTTGATCCTGCAGCTATTCAGGCAGTAATATATCTCTGTCACACTCTTCAAGTTACTCTTAAAGATCTAACAATGCAGCCAGGCATGGAATTCAGCCAGCAGCTCTGTACTTCTGCTCATTTCTATCTGTAGGTAACTGTATCTGAAAGTGTGCTTGCACTTGAAATATTATATTAAGGAAATCACAGTTTGGTGGACAATGAGCTGGATAAACAAAAAAGTGATCCCATTTGGATCCCTAGGCTTAGGGTTGTATTCTACCTGGAGGATGATGACAAGAGGCATCAAGAATCTCTCAGGAAACCTGTCCTGCTTCACAGCTCTGTCAATAACCTGCAAGGTGATGTGCTGGTAACAGGATTGCAGGTGATGCCAAAATTGGATGAGCCACTGTTCAGAGAGACCTACACAGACTGGAGGAATGGGCCAGCAGG